>NC_079147.1:103376650-103532163 GCF_945859685.1 Eupeodes corollae
CATCAACATACACGTGCGCAGGCCACACCCTTTTTCATAGTGTCGTGATAAGCGGTACTTGCGTCCGAGAACGACGTCATCGAAGGAAAATAAATATCAACGGGTAACTGCCAGCTGCAGCAGCAAAATAAAAAAATATTCAAAAGAAATACTAATAAAAAATGTTTTAATGAATGGCGAAAGTCACGTTACCATAGACCCCCGTCCCCCCTTGTCCCACCTTGTCAAACTCAGCAAGAGCCCATGATATTTATATAATATAAAATATCATCAAATAGACAAAGCAAATATTGGTATTGAGAAATATTCTGCAATTCTTCCATCGAGAGAATCAAAAATCTATTTAGCTATGTAATGTAAATGCATAAATACGCATAGCACTTTGGCATGCACAAACAAAAAATGTGGCTCCACGTCCTCCCCTCCCTGAAAATAGTAGATTAAGACTAAAAGAATTGTAATCTACTGTTTAGATTTTTTCTTAAATCAGCAAATAGGTATTTCGTAAATTACAATATTGCAGCTTCAATATTTATATTGTGATTATATTTTATTGATTTGAGAATTGAGAATGCTTAAATCACCGCATACATTTCGCAAAACAAGATTAATGAGTAGTCAAATTAAATTATTCCCCTAAAGTAATAGATTGCGACTCAAAAGTTGCAATTTACTTTGATTTCAACAAGCTCGAATTATAACTTTTGATAATAATTACCAAATTATAAAATTTTGTATTTTACGAAGATTTGAATGCTGAATTACAACTTTCTCATTCATTTTATAATAAAATCGTCTTGATTTACTAAAAAAAGGGTTTTCGTAAATTGCAACCTAAAATTTAGCAATTAGTGATTTTTCAATTCTCTCCGTGTGATACCTTAAGAAATCATAATTTAATGAAACTCCAAAATCTTCAAAGCTGTGTACAATGTCTTTGTTGTAAACATTTTTGAAATTGAAGTTTGGAAAATTAAATAAACTTGATTGACATTAATAATTCAAGAACGACTGCACTGATTTGAATATCTCTAACTTATAGATTCCAGTAACTAAGAAAGTACACGATTTCTACCGTTGCTTGGAACTAGACTCAAGCAAAATGTCTTGAGTTTCAACAGTGTGAGCGAGTGCATTACGACAATCCGTGCCAAGGCTTACTTTTGAAAACATAAGCCGCATATGCGCGCATGCTAAAACAGGAGAGAAAGATCAAGAAACCAAATACATATTGTTCGAGCTCTTAGACCAAACATATGATCAGTGCCCTGGCCATGACAAATAAATTGTCTTAAGAGATTATAATACCAAAGTAGGAAGGGAAGATATTTTAGGTGGCACAATCTGCACCTGCTCGACACCACCTCCGACAACGGATACAGGTTATTCGAATTGGCTGCGGGACGTGATGTTCTGGTCTCTTCTACGCAGTTTACACATCCTGATATCCACAAGGAGACATAGAATTCTCCTGATTAATTTACTGACAACCAGATTGACCAAATTGTGATCGTACTACGACAATTCTCCAGTATACAGGATGTCCGAGCATCGTAAGGTAAGCCTACGGATACGCCGAAGCAAGCCAAAACAAGGAAGTACTTTGAGAAGGTTTGACGTTAGAGGATTATAATCGCAAGAGAATTCCATATCCTTTTCCTATCTAGTCTCTAACATTCTAACAACCTCTTAAGAGATCCTATGCTAACTGTATTGATCATTGAATACCAGTGGCAACATTGACTTGCAGCCATCAGAGATGGCACCTCTGAAGTGCTACGTTTCACACAGCCACCACAGCGAAACCCCAGGTTTGACGAAGAATGAACTGCACCAACTGCAGAGGCGCCAACAACAGAACAACACTTATAAGATCTGCCATATTATGTGTAAGTCTGAACCCGATAGGCTTCAACCTGATTGGTCCATATAAGTATATTGTAAAAATCCCAGGAACTTCAAATCGATATCCATTATCTTCATATTGATTTGAAAGCCACGTATGACGGCATTGGTAGGGAAGCTTTGGGATCCTCGTCAAAATTATCCGAACAACGATGAATACTAAGGTTGGTTAATTTCGTACTTTCTTCAAAAGTAAGAGAAGATTGACTACAGAAATGATCCTGTGAAGTATATATTCCAATTTCCAAGAACCCCTAAACAGACAGCTCGAAACTCAAAAAACTTTGAATGCTCTAGCTAATCTAGACATGCACACGTTAACAAGCATTATCAAGAAAGCAGCGCCCCAAAAAACATCGGCAAAAAATCAGGTTTTGGCAAATAAGCAAAAGTGGTTTCACAGCGATTGCATGAGAGTTAGGAACCTATCTTTTGCGTACTTGAAATTATTCTGAACGACCAGTAATATTAATTGTAGAATCCTTTCTGCGACAGTGAACAAAAAATTCTAAAATCTTTGTAAAGCAAAAAAGCGAAATTTTGATGAAAAAAACATGGAAATGGTAAACAGGTAAACAATGGAGTTCTGGAAAGCAATTAGGCTTGTGAGTGGAAAAAAGATTCCAATGGCTACAGTACTAATACCATTGAACAATTAAAAATCCATTTTACAAGTTCGCTCAACACTTCACACATAGCACCATCGTTTCAATACGCTCCACCTTTAATAATTGATGAGTTTCTGGATGCGCCTATATCCCACTTTTTTACAAGCTTTATAAATATGGAATCTCAACTAAACTTATATTTGTCATTAGAGCCATGTACGAAGAAAATGTCGCACGAGTTTGATATGGAAATTCTCTTTCAGATGAGTATAGTACGTCAATTGGCGTTAAGCAAGGATGTGTTTAAGTACTCTTCTCTTTTTCTTATACATAAATGACATGTCTAATTCGGTGAAAGGTGGTATTGATATAAGAGTAAAGAATATTCCAGGACTGATGTTCGCGAGCGATATAGTTTTCCTAGCTGAAACTATAGACGGGATGCAGCTAATGATAAATAGACTTCAAATTTATTGCCAAACATGGAATCTCGAACTAAATCTTTCTAAATCAAAAATGATGATATTCAGAAACGGGGGTGGGAGATATTCCAGGAGGGAGAAGTGGACGTTTGACGAGGAACCGATAAAAATAGTTAAGGAATACAAGAATCTGGGAGTTTTGATTGCATCTAACTGAAACTAAAAAAACATTTACAATCCAAATTATCGGAAGCAAACTTTTCTGTGTGGAGAAGTTGCATTCTAAGAAATAGCGTTTTGCACATAGTTTAACACAAAGTATTTCGAGCTATCGCAATTGCAATACTGTTTTACGGAGCGCAAGTATGGAAGTATCGATCGTTTGAAGCTGTGGAAAATTTCCTCCGTTTTTTTTTATTAAAATTACTTTCAAGTTGGCAAGAACGATGCCCAACTACTTTTTCAATATCAGCAGACGAAAGTATCGAAGTGCTTAAGTTGATGATATTGGAGTTTGTCCAATACTCAAGCAGTTCCAAAAGCGCTATTTTGGGATATATATACACGGTTTAAAAGAAACGATCAACATCATGGGGAACTAGGTTGGCACCTTCGCTATTTTCCAGGTCTCAGAAAAGTATTGATTCTTCAAACAGGCGTTGATAATAAGTGTTAGGTACTTTCTTCCTGATTGGGATAAATTTTTGATGTGTAAGTTGTTTATATTATCAAGTCCATCGGTTTTACTTACTCGCAACACTTTATTATAGCGGAAACTTAATTAACAGATACGTATTCATCTTGTGGTGCTTCTGTTAAAGATGATACAATTCTATAAGAAGCAGCGTCTACCAAACTTATAGTGTCGAAATCACTTAGCTGTTGGGATACCTTATGGTTTTTACTGAATTCTACAGCGAAAGCATTCACCTTTTCACTATCAGTATAATGGACCTCATTAGAAATTTTAAGCACAGGAATTATTCTCGTCTTATTTTTTATGATTTTAGCAATATTCCACAAAGGTTTATCGTTTTTTTGTAATTGGGTCCATTGTTTATTTCAATTTTTTTTTGAACTTCCATAGAAATCAGTTTATTAAAAACTTCAACTGATGGCGATGTCTTGGCAAACGATATCGTTGCCACTGACTTCTAATACCATTTCTGACACGAATATATACAAGAATATAACTAGGAATGTTACTAATGTGGTGCTTTCTGACTAGCTTTGGCACAGAAGAATCTATTGAGCTAAGAATTTGATCAGAGAATCGTGAAACAAGTGAATCAGCACCTTTTTTAATTCTAACATTGTCTATTTATATAGGCATATTTCTTAGTTCAAGTTTTAAATCTGATTTGTAAATTGACCAGTTGGTATTTTTAAAATCTTTCACTTGGGAGGGATGGAGAATTTGTAACAACACGGGGTTATGATCCGTAGGAAGTTCGTCGAAAACTATAGGCTGAGACACAGTGTCAGCTGTGTTAGTGACAAAAAGGTCCAACACTGAAGGACTTCCTCTTTGAGCAGCGGGTATATAAGTAGGACCTGATGGAAAAAGGAAATATATTTGTTAGATCCGACAGTATGTTGCCCCAAGAATTAGCTCTTCTACAACCTCAATCTCTGTGTCTGCAGTTTAAATCACCACCAATAATATAGTTATTGTTTTTTATTAAGAGCTTTCTTAAATCAGATTGTTTGTAAGTGCTGTCTCTTTAATGGGGACGAAAATCCTCCCCGAAAGTATGAACAAATTATGTAAATAGTTCTATCGTTACCTAATCTAAGTTGAATTCCAATATTTTCTATACAAAATGTACGTATAGGTAATAAAACAGAATGTTGAATTGATTTTCAAATTAATATTGCAACACCCCCTCCCTTTCATCAATTCTATATAGCAATAGAAACCGGGGGTTGATATTTTGAAATGTAGATCTAACCACGTCTCTATAATTAAAGCAATATCTGTCTTTTTTGAATTTAAGAAGACATGGCAATTATTTTAACCGTGCCCAAACATCTGACATATTCGGCACTGTGTTATTATATTTGTATGGTGTGGAAAACAGATAGACAGTTCTTTTTTAAGTTTGACATTTTAATTGAACCACTTTCAATAAAGCAAACTTAAAAATATTCCGAATTTAGTACTTCGGTATCAAATGAGCTAAGGCCATACAGAAATACTTATAAAGCTTTTTCACTTTTCAAATCATGTGAGAAATATTGACAGTTCTCAACTTTCAGCTTTTCAATCACCATTTTTTAACAATCAATAGATTCACACATAATTTTAATACCGATGGAAATAATTTGAATGCAGTAGTCAGTGACTTTAATAGTCATATGACTTTTGCAATAATTTAATTGGGGGCACTTTTATTTTTGGAACAGATTGTATTGATGCGGACTGATTATCATCCATATCATCACATTCATTGCCAGCGTCTGCCACACACTGCAATGGGCTCCAGTATCCAGGAGATTTGAAATTATTGTTATTCATTCTATTGTTCATATTATATTTCGATTTTGAAAACTTTGAAACTTTGAGTTTCTTTTTTAATTTTTTGTACAAAAACTGTCTATTCGATTTTTTTCAAAATTTGTCCTAATGTTGAAAACAATATTTTTCATAAGTAAAATTAGTAAGAAGTTATTATGTCAAAGTTTTGGAAAGATATTTGAGTCGAAAATTATTTTTTACCAACTTTCGTTACTTTTTTTTCGTTTTTTAATTTTTTTTACAAAAACTATCAATTCGACTTTTTTTGAATTTTACTGAATGTTGACAACAATATTTTTTAAAAGATAAAAGTAAATTAAAGCCAATATCTCAAAGTTTTGAAAAGATATTGTTACGGTAAATTTTACCGCAACAAAAACCAGCCTTTGGCTGTTTTCTTTTTCCTAGTTGTGGCTGCAAAATATCGGCAAAGTTGAGGGCAACCATGGTCTCATCAGCCACAGGTGTACCTAGCCGTTATTTTGCAAAAGCAACAAAAACAGGTGATCGGATTCGAGGACGAGTTCTTTCGACAAGGTCGAAAATGCCGGCGGATGGTTCGAAGAAGTATGCGGTCAGGCGGACCCTACTTAAACGACAACCACAACAATAACAACATATTTTTATTTGTTTAACCATTCATATTTTAAAGTAGATTTAATAATTAACATTTTAATATTTTGTAAAAAGAAATGGGTTTTTAACGCCGCGTTTTTAAAGTCGATTAATTTAATTTTTGGTACGAAATTCACACCTCGAACCTCGCGCGATATTAATAGTAATAGGAAAATGCCTAGTTTAGACTTCTTCTCGATTTTTGTTTTCTTTACACTTTCTCGAGAAATAAGAATAGTTGGGAAGGGGTCTGAACTCGCCATTATGTTTCGGCAAGTTTTGGAAACTCATCCAACAACTTGTTGAAACCGTGATTGTGTGTGTGGAAGTAAAGTTTCGCTGAGAGTCAACAACGGTGGCTTTCCTGATGAGCGTAAAGCTTCCAGGAAGCCGCGATACCGTGACCGACAATCACGAAAACGGATGCTTGTGTTGTATGAATGTGTGTGTGACTGGAATGGTAGAGGGAGGAGGAATGTAGTTTGAAATTAGCTTGGAAGGCACTCTAGAAAGAGCCTTACAAGCGAGCAGTAAGAAGATAAGGAAAAGTTCGAGGAGTTTGTAAAGAAAAAGGAAAAATCGAGGAGAAGGAAATCAGGAAATCGAAGAAATTAAATAGAAAATTGGAGATTCAAGGATAGAGGATCGAGGTGTGAGGAGTTTCAAGAGGAGAGAAATAGGAAATAAAAGATAAGTAACATTTTTTTTTGTGTTGTTCTTTGTTCTTTTGTTCGGTACGCGTCCGGTGCTAAAAACCTATTTTTAATTTGCCATTTTTCCTTTGTTTGATTTAAATTTCATTGGATTGTAATTTTCATTTTTTTTGTTTTGGAAAACATTTTGGGTTTTAGTCCAGGGATCTTCAATCCCACGGTTTCCCAAAGGAATAAATTTTAAATACAAAAACAAACGTTTGTTACGCCTTTTTTTAATCGCTTCACCCACCACAAAGAGTTTTGGAATTTTCTTTTCGGTTTTAAAAAAAATTCCTGGCGCCCATTTTTATTGCAACGTACCCCACTGTAGGTACTTGTAATCACATATTTCTAAATTGTAGCAATTTGATTGATTATTATAAATCGATCAATATTGTTATAATTAATATAAATAAATTCTTCCAAAAGAACCCAGCCCAGCTGAGCAGTCGCGGTTACAGCTTCGTCAACGAGCTGTATTGTTGCACTTTTTTTTGTTCTCTCTTTTGTGTCGTATTCGTACTCGGTTGAGTGCGAGTTGCTGGAATCGTTGCGTGCGTCGTCGTCGCTACGCAGCCGCCGTCGTCGGTTTCGTTGGTTTAGTTTTGATTTTAATTATTTGCCTACACATAATTAATAATAATAATAAAAAAAAAGTGTAACAAATTGGAGCCCAACGTGTGGGGCTAAGTGGAAGAATTTTCGTGGTATATTTCGTATCGTGTTTTTATTAATTGTTTAACTTGAAATAGAACATTTCATTCCCTAGTTTTTTTTTATAGGTATTTCAATCGAGTTGTTCCAGAGAAAAATTATTGGAGGAGATTAATCGGCGTTCGCAGGGAAAGGAGGAAACTTTCGGCGCTTACCTTACCACTATGAGGACATTGTTTCGAAGATTATCGGAACCTTTGTCAGAGGGAAGGATGCTTTCAATATTGAGGAAAAATGTAGATCCCTTTTATCAGGTGCAGATAGCTAGTGCCAAACCAAAGACGGTTAAGGAACTTGCTATCTTAGGTAGGGAACTGGACACCCTTAAGGCGAATGTAGATAGTTTTACCCCACCCTCTAGAAGTAGACATTTGTTGGAACCGGAGTGCGGTTATCAACCTAGTTCGTTTGGACAACACCGAGTAGCGGCTGTTGCTCCAGTCTCCGAGAATCCACTTAGGCAGTCGGTTAGGTGTCACAATTGTAATAGGGAAGGACATATAGCTTCGCGATGCACCGTTCAAAAACGTTGCTTCGGTTGTGGAGCTGTAGGAGTGTTTAGAAGGGACTGTAGGTGTTCGGGAAATGGGAATCGGGCCCTTGTGTCAGCAGGACAAGGAGTCCGTCGTCAATAGGAAGGTCGTCTGCTGACGATCAGCGGGTAGGAGTTAACCTGAGTTTCACGTTAGCGGCAAATGGTAGGGACACTAGACCATATTTAGGAGTTAGGGTTTATGGAATCAAGTTTTTAGGACTTCTTGATTCAGGAGCCTCTCGTACCATTGTGGGTGGTGACGGGTGGAAAATTTTTAAACAGTTAGGGCTAACGTTAGGAAAGAGTAGTGTTGGGTCAGTAGCGTTAGCAGATGGAGCAGGTGTAGATGTAGCTGGATCTGTTTCTCTACCAGTGGAGGTTGAGAACAAATCCTTTTTAATTGAATGTCTGGTCATTCCGAATCTTCCACACCAGTTGATCTTGGGTGCCGATTTTTGGGCACTATCGGGCATAGTCCCGGATTTGAGATCAGGTGTGTGGAATTTTTCGAACCAGGAGAGATTGGCTTCGATGACAGACATGGTAGCGATTAGGGAAAAATCGGATTTGAACGATTTTGAAAGTAGGAAGTTAGAATTAGTATTAGAAGAACTTTTTAAATCAATGACCGAAGGGTTAGGGTGCACCAACTTAGTTGAGCACAAGATTAGGACGTCTGCAGAACCGATAAAGCAAAGATATTACCCTGTTTCGCCAGCGATTCAGAAACATATCGATCAGGAGCTCCAGGAGATGTTGGAGGCTGGAGTGATCGAGAAGTCGAAGAGTCCTTGGGCATCGCCAATACTTCTGGTTAAGAAGAAAGATGGCAGTTATCGGTTCTGTGTTGACTATAGGAAATTGAATGAGGTTACTGATAGGGATGCTTATCCACTACCATTTATTTCAGCGATTTTAGACAAGCTTCGAAACGCGAAGTACTTGTCTTCTTTAGACATTAAATCTGCTTATTGGCAGATTCCAATGGAAAAAGAATCGCGCAAGTACACAGCCTTTACCGTGCCAGGGCGTGGCCTGTATCAATTTTGCAGGATGCCTTTCGGTTTGCACAATTCCCCGGCAACTTGGCAGAGGTTTATTGACGACGTTTTAGGTCCTGACTTAGAACCGTTCGTCTTTGTGTACTTGGATGACATTATCATCGTCACCGATTCTTTTGATAGGCACCTAGAAATTTTAAAAGAAGTTTTTAAAAGGTTAGGAGAAGCAGGTTTAAAAGTAGGTAGGGAAAAGTGTAATTTTTGTAGGCCTTCTTTAAAATTTCTAGGTTACGTAGTTGATAGGAACGGGCTTCATGTTGACCCGGAAAAAGTGGAAAGCATGATTAGGATTCCTCCACCGAAAAACGTGAAGGAAATTAGGAGTTTTGTAGGGACTATTTCTTGGTACCGTAGGTTTGTACCAAATTTTGCAATTTTGGTTAGGCCTCTTACCGATCTCTTAAAGAAAGGTAAGAAATTTGAGTGGACAAAAGAATGTGAGGAGAGTTTTAGGAAAGCCAAAGAGTGTTTGGTTACGGCACCGATTCTGACATGTCCGGATTTTTCAAGGCCGTTTGTTGTACAAACAGATGCGTCGGACTACGGCATCGGGGCCGTATTATCTCAGCAGTTTGAGGATGGCGAAAAAGCCATTTGTTATTTAAGTCGGTCATTGAATAGGAATGAAAGGAACTACTCTACGACCGAAAAGGAATGTTTAGCGGTCCTTTGGGCGATTGAAAAGTTGCGGCCGTATCTCGAAGGTGTTCGATTTACAGTCGTAACTGATCACCACTCTTTGGTCTGGTTAAGCAACCTTAAGGATCCGCAGGGTAGATTAGCTCGTTGGGCCATTCGGCTCCAACAATTTGATTTCAAGATCATCCATCGTAAGGGCAAAGAACATGTCGTTCCTGATATGTTGTCGCGAGGAGTTCCAGAAGTAGCTGGTGTCTCTGAAGCGGATTCAGACCCTTGGGTGATTAAGATGAAATCACAGGTAGAAAAGAGCCCGTTAGAATACCCATCTTGGCGAGTTGAGAATGGGCGGCTCTATAAACACGTTAGGTTGAACCATATAGTCGTTCATAATAGTGGTGAGGAGTGGAAGTTAGTGTTAGGGAAAAGTGATAGGACGAGAATCCTTAACGAGTGCCATGATGCTCCGCTTTCAGGACACATGGGGGTTAAGAAAACTTTTGCTAGGGTAGCAGACAAATATTACTGGCCCAAAATGAGGAGTGATATAACGAGGTATGTTAGGAGTTGTAAAATTTGTCAAAGCGTGAAACCGGTGAACGAAAAACCAGCTGGTCTAATGACCGAACGAGTAGGCAATTCCCAACCGTGGGAAATGATTTGCGTGGACTTGGTGGGTCCATTACCAAAATCGTCGCGAGGATTCGTTTACATTTTAACGGTCGTCGATTACTTCACTAAATTCCCCTTGTTGTTCGCGTTACGGTCCGCAACGGCGAAAGCGGTATGTCGGGAGTTGGAAGAAAACGTGTTTCTTCTCTTCGGGATTCCCAAGTGGATTGTCTGTGACAACGGTCCCCAGTTCCGTGGCAAGGAACTGAAAACGCTTAGCGAAGCGTACGGGTCACAACTTAGGTTTACGGCGAATTATCATCCGCAAGCGAATCCGGCGGAACGGATAAATCAAATCATTAAGACTACGCTCCGGGCGTATGTATCGGAAAACCAGCGGAGTTGGGATTCGCAACTGGCAAAAGTGGCCTGTGCAATCCGAACTTCGCAACATGAGGTTTTAGGTGTGTCGCCATACTTCGCAAATTTCGGTAGGAACATGGTAACTAGTGGCCATGATGTAGGAATTAGGGATAGCGATAGGGACCCAGATAGTACGGAAATTAATAGGCAGTTTCGGAAACTGAGAGAGGATATAACTAGGAAGTTGGAAGCAGCGGGAAAGAAGGCTGCTAAGACTTATAATTTACGCAGGAGGGACGCGCAATATCACACGGGTGATCTCGTTTGGCGTAGAAACTTCGCGCTGTCCGATGCAGCAAATTATTTCGCGGCGAAGTTGGCGACGAAATTTGTAGGACCTTTCAAGGTCAGCAAGAGAATGTCACCTTGGACATATCTCCTAATAGATGATTGCGGTAAAGAGCGAGGAACGTGGCATGTTAAGGATTTAAAACCGTTTGTTAATGTTTGAGTCAAGTCCCTTTTGTAATAGTAATTTTTTTGGTTTTTCATTGTCATTTTTGTTTAATTAATATGCCACACTAATGATTTTCTTTTCTTTTTTTCTTTTAAATGTAATGATGGTTATCCTTTGTTGTTGTTGTCTACCCCCGGCTGAGCCTTAAGAAATGGTTTGCTTTTCTTGAAAAGTAAACACATTTCTTGGGAGGTAAGGGTGGGATTTGTTACGGTAAATTTTACCGCAACAAAAACCAGCCTTTGGCTGTTTTCTTTTTCCTAGTTGTGGCTGCAAAATATCGGCAAAGTTGAGGGCAACCATGGTCTCATCAGCCACAGGTGTACCTAGCCGTTATTTTGCAAAAGCAACAAAAACAGGTGATCGGATTCGAGGACGAGTTCTTTCGACAAGGTCGAAAATGCCGGCGGATGGTTCGAAGAAGTATGCGGTCAGGCGGACCCTACTTAAACGACAACCACAACAATAACAACATATTTTTATTTGTTTAACCATTCATATTTTAAAGTAGATTTAATAATTAACATTTTAATATTTTGTAAAAAGAAATGGGTTTTTAACGCCGCGTTTTTAAAGTCGATTAATTTAATTTTTGGTACGAAATTCACACCTCGAACCTCGCGCGATATTAATAGTAATAGGAAAATGCCTAGTTTAGACTTCTTCTCGATTTTTGTTTTCTTTACACTTTCTCGAGAAATAAGAATAGTTGGGAAGGGGTCTGAACTCGCCATTATGTTTCGGCAAGTTTTGGAAACTCATCCAACAACTTGTTGAAACCGTGATTGTGTGTGTGGAAGTAAAGTTTCGCTGAGAGTCAACAACGGTGGCTTTCCTGATGAGCGTAAAGCTTCCAGGAAGCCGCGATACCGTGACCGACAATCACGAAAACGGATGCTTGTGTTGTATGAATGTGTGTGTGACTGGAATGGTAGAGGGAGGAGGAATGTAGTTTGAAATTAGCTTGGAAGGCACTCTAGAAAGAGCCTTACAAGCGAGCAGTAAGAAGATAAGGAAAAGTTCGAGGAGTTTGTAAAGAAAAAGGAAAAATCGAGGAGAAGGAAATCAGGAAATCGAAGAAATTAAATAGAAAATTGGAGATTCAAGGATAGAGGATCGAGGTGTGAGGAGTTTCAAGAGGAGAGAAATAGGAAATAAAAGATAAGTAACATTTTTTTTTGTGTTGTTCTTTGTTCTTTTGTTCGGTACGCGTCCGGTGCTAAAAACCTATTTTTAATTTGCCATTTTTCCTTTGTTTGATTTAAATTTCATTGGATTGTAATTTTCATTTTTTTTGTTTTGGAAAACATTTTGGGTTTTAGTCCAGGGATCTTCAATCCCACGGTTTCCCAAAGGAATAAATTTTAAATACAAAAACAAACGTTTGTTACGCCTTTTTTTAATCGCTTCACCCACCACAAAGAGTTTTGGAATTTTCTTTTCGGTTTTAAAAAAAATTCCTGGCGCCCATTTTTATTGCAACGTACCCCACTGTAGGTACTTGTAATCACATATTTCTAAATTGTAGCAATTTGATTGATTATTATAAATCGATCAATATTGTTATAATTAATATAAATAAATTCTTCCAAAAGAACCCAGCCCAGCTGAGCAGTCGCGGTTACAGCTTCGTCAACGAGCTGTATTGTTGCACTTTTTTTTGTTCTCTCTTTTGTGTCGTATTCGTACTCGGTTGAGTGCGAGTTGCTGGAATCGTTGCGTGCGTCGTCGTCGCTACGCAGCCGCCGTCGTCGGTTTCGTTGGTTTAGTTTTGATTTTAATTATTTGCCTACACATAATTAATAATAATAATAAAAAAAAAGTGTAACAATATTTGAGTCGAAAATCAATTTTTACCAACTTTGAGTAATGTTTTTTTTTTTTAGATTTTTATTTTTTATAAAAAAAACTGTCAATTCAATTTTTCTCAAAATTTTATCAGACGTCAAAAAAATTATTCTTCGTTGCTCAACATTGTTTTGGAGATGAAATCATATTTAAGTCGTAAAATTTTTTGAGATGCAAAATTTTTTTTTTTAGTTTTTTTACTTTATAAAATAATCGTTGAATGGATTTCTTTCAAAAGATATTTTTTTTGATATCACGTCACAATTTATTATATAAAATTTAATTCAAGTCTCTAGCGTTTTTGGTTCGTAAGATATTTAGAGTTAATCAAAATGTTCACCTATTTTTCAAACTGCTATGGTAAAAACCACCCACGCAATTTTCTGCCTTATTATCTGTATAACAAAATTAATTTGAAATCGATATCTCTTCTTATTCCTGAGCTATGGACTACGAAAAAACGTCGTGAACTTACGAACGTACGGCCGTTCGAACGTGTGTTGTTATAGTGTTGTTCAAAAACTCTTACTTCTGCTCTTATTAACATATTGAATTAATTTTAATTGGGTCAGTGCTATTATTTATAAATTAATTTTAATTAACTCTTCAGTATACAAAATCTGTACACCAAAGCTTAGCTTAAACTGCTATCTAAATATGTCTTCTTTTATTTTGAGCTCAAGATATATTTTTCTGAATGAAAACAATTTAAGACATTTAGATCATTCCTTAAAAAGTCACAATAGCTTTAAAAGCACCCACATATCCCTTCCTATTTTTGAAAAATAGCATCATTAACGTTCAATATTTTATTTTTTGAAATAACATTAATGACATACTTCTAACGAAGATGGATGAAACTGACTTTTGATACTATACACATCCATATGTATGTAGGGTAGGTATAGAAAATACAGTATACGAGTACACATAGGTTTTGAGATTCGACCATGAATGTTAATGCAGCCATGAACATAAAAATCCTTGGTCCTTATGATGTGTTTGGTTTGGTATTCCTTATGATAACGAATAGCTTTTCAAATAAACAAAGCTAAGTATTCATACTTCAACACAGAAGGAATACAAAAAAAGAAAACAGCCCTACATATCAGGGATCGAAACTAACGAAGGCCATCTAATGCCCCATAAGGCCTTCTACATCAGCAAAGTAAGGGCCATTCAGGATAAAAGAACCCAGACAAGGAGAAAGCACACCATCAAAACACATGTGTTTGCCAACTAAGTGAATCTTTGTTTGCGGTTTCGTATTTATCACTTTGACGTGTTTGACGCTCCTCTGGCAATTCATCAATCACATAATAAGCACTGAATAATGAGAATGCATCGGAAAAGTTTATCATTTATAAATCTATCTATGTAACGGCTACAACGAGACCAGTTATAGAGGTATGTATGTAGGTATGGTATGGAGGATTCAAAAGACCATCACCATCATCGGTCGCTCATATCAGTCAATATGTGAACACGTCATTTGAACCTGTCAAGGAATAATCTTTTGACCTCGTCCTGCCTTTGCTTTCGCCTCCATCGCGCGTCATCGTCACAGGATTCTTATTATCCTTATTAGCACAACAGCTGTCCAAATGTGTGTTTGAACTCTAAAAGGACAAAATATTTTGGGCTATCATTAACAGCGTCAGCGTTTGGTTATAAAGTTGATCGTTGAGCTGTGTAATGTGTGTACTGTGTATGTGTGTATTTGGGTATAGTGCACATGAACAAGACCGTCGTTGTCCTTTGTCATTGCATTAAGCAAAAATTTGTGCACCGTAATGTAATATGGCACATGTAATAAATCATTTCAAAGCATTTTGGTTGCTAATTTTTTGTTCGTCCTTTTTGTATATCCTTTTTCTTGAAATTGTGTACAAATGTTACATACATAGAAAAAGACCGAAGAGAAAGAAGTAGCCATTAGCTCATCGCTTGTATTGTAGAGCGAAAAGTTACTCCTTTGGTGCTTGGGGGCAAGACAAGGATCTTGTTTTTCTTCCTTTTGTTTCTTTTTGTTCTTTCCCTTTTTTTCAACACTGATGGTCCTGTATACATTTAAAAGGGTACACAGCAAGGAATTAACTAAATGCAATGCAATTAAGTGGTCGTCCATTTTGAACTTTTTCCTTTGCCCCCTCTGGTTATACAATTTACTTATGCCTTACTTTCTCACCCAAGCTCAAGCTCGGGCCCTAACCCTATCCCTCATAGTACCAAGTACCATTCCCAGTCCAGACTGCAAGGAAGTGTTAAAACATTTCTATTATAAAATAGGAATAAAAGAAAAATTCAGGAATAAAAGGAGTGACGAAAAAAATATACTTCAATGGAGTACACACAATGGGAAAATTTACAAGGACGATTTTCAAACAAAAGGTTGACATTCCATTGTCTCCTATCACAACGATACTGTTTTAGTTTATTTTGTATTTCTTTCGTTTCGTGTTTTATTCGTTTTCTTTTTTAATTTAATAAAAATAAATATACTTTTTATATTCACTTATACCTACGGTGGTGGAACGACGAGTCCTTTTGCTGGAAAGAGGAACAAGGATCGAGGAAAAAAGTGTGTTTGCACTTTGAAGTTTAATGTTTTTAGTTGGTTTTCAATTTGAAACGAGCAACGACCAACGACCAACGACCATTGACCAACGACTAACTAAAGAGATGTGGTAATTGTTTTTAAAAAGTTGAAAATGAATTCAAGTGAATTTTATTGTATCGCTATTTGACTTGGAAGTTTGTTTTTTAAACGAAATACTAAATGGATTGTTATTTAGAAGTCATTATAGATACTTTTTTAAATTTTGTTTAAAAAAGTTTTTCTTTTTTCTTTTCTATAATAAATATGTGGGTTTTATAAATTGACAATTTATAGTTAAAAAAGATGACAAAGTTGGAATTGCGTTGAGTCTAGATGAATATTTTCCGAATTGCCTATGGACTTCAAAACCTAAATTGAGAATTCACAATTATTTTTAATAGAGTTGCAGTTTTCTATAGCTACCTTGCCTAAGTACTTTTTTGTTTCATAATAAATTTCCAAGCTCCCTGGTCAACATTTTTGGTTGATTTTTTTTTTCTTTCGTTTGAATGAAACATCTAAATTAAAAAACAGCTTTAATGAGGTCTAAATCTTATACCATTGTATGTTCAACTGCTTAGTTTTGTATTTGAAGAACTTTGAAAAACCTTGTTAAAAATTTGTGAATTGTGTTTTTATAAAAATAAAATAGTAGTGGATCTTTGTCAAGATGATTGATTTGAAAACAATGTTTGGCAATTTCTTAGTATTGTATTTTTGGTAGGTTTTAATTTTATGTTAAAATACGTTCAAACAAATAGTTCAAAAACATCAATATCAAAATATTGTTTATTTTTAAATATATTGTTTTTCAAAAACTTAAAGATGAAATATATTAACTTTATTAATAGGAAGTAATTTAAATGGGTCGATTTTTTTAATTGAAAATTTTAAAAAACCCAGGAGCTTCAAATCGATACCAACCATCTCTTTATCTATTTTAAAGCCACGTATGACCTCATCCATAGAGAAGAGCTCTACCGAGCAATGTCTAGTTTTGGCATCCCTGTCAAACTTGTTCGTTTGTGCAGAACGCACGCTGCTCTATTAAGGTCAAAAAAGATCTCACCGATGCATTTGCTATCAAAAAAGGTTTTAAATAAGGCGATGCACTGTCAAACAACTTTTTTAATATCGTTCTGGAAGAATTGTTCAAAACTCACGCGTCAACACTAGATGCACAATCTTCCAAAGTTCCATCCAATTATTTGGATACGCAGATGATATTGACATAATTGGAAAATCAAAGCGTGATGTCAGTGAAGCATTTTTGAGCATTGCGACGGAAGCGATAAAGATGGGTTTAGTGGCCAATGAGGGCAAGACCAGGTATATGCTGTCATCATAAAAGGACATTGAACAACGACGTCTTGGACAAAGTGTCATCATGGACAGCTATAACTTCGAGGCAGTTAAGAACTTTGTCTACCTAGGCACCGCTGTTAACACAGGCAACCACACCAGCGCTAAGATCCTACGAAGAATAACTCCTGCAAATCGCTACTTCTTTGGACTCAGAAGGCAATTGAGAAGTAAAGTCCTCTCTCGACCATCTAAAATCACCATCTATAAGACACTCATCATCCCGGTTCTTATTTATAGCGCTGAGGCCTGACAAAGAAGGATGAGAGCGTCTTAGGATGCTTCGGAGAAAAATTCTCCGGGTGATTTTTGGTCCCGTATGCATGGATGGAGAATGGAGGAGAAGATATAACGACGTACTGTACGGGCTGTACAGCGACACTGACCTAGTTAACAGAATTAAAGTCCAACGGCTTAGATGGCTAGGTCATGAAGAGCAAATGGACATCAACCCTCCAGCCCGGAAGGTCTTCGAATCCAATCCCGAGGGACGGCGCAATAGAGTAAGACCGCGTTTCAGGTGGCTAATGCAGGTGGGTGAGCCACCTTGGCGTGCGAAACTGGAGCTGGCTGGAGATGCATGTTGGTTAAGGCCCAGGTCTGCCCAGGACTGTAGCGCCGCCTTAAGTAAGTAAGTTATCGGGAAAAACAGCCTGCACGACAACACTTCCGATAACCGACTCAGGCTCATGGATTTATCTAAGGATCGAATCATCCTGGTAGTTTTCGTTTTCCACACCTTAACTTCCACAAAAAAACTGGAAATTTTCCAGATCAATTTACCGTCAACCAGATTGACCATATTGCAATCAACTCTAGTTAAGCCTCCAGCATTATGGATTTCCGGACAATCCGATAAGCTAACGTTGACTTCCACCACTACCTCGTTGTAGTCAAAGAAGCACTTCGGGTTTCCAGACCCAAGACTTGAAGAAAAATCAACGTTGAACTCCTAAAATTGCAAGAAATTGGCCCTGCTAATAACGACAATAGCTACTCACGAGCTCTATTAACACAATATTAGAGAGAAACATATACTCCTCAGAAGGAAAAGGAGATAGCATGAAAAGAGTGACGTTGAAGATTTGAGAGGTTCAAAAGCATGGGCAGGTGAAACGAAATTCGCAAACACATAAACGAAAGTGAAGACATAATAGTGGAACTGAAGTCATTGCTGAAAATATGGATACAGACGACGAAAACCAACTGTCTGTCTTCCCGAACGTTGATGAAGTCTTTACTTAACATATCTAAGCAAAAGCCTAACAAAGTAACTGTTGCAGAGCTTTTCAAAGCAGCTGGAGATCATTTGGTTAGTAGAATGCACCAAATTGGTCTGTAAGATATGGTCGGAAGAAAGCATGCCCTATGAATGGAACATCAGTATTGTTTGCCCGATACTTAAAAAAAGCATTTGATAGAGTTTGGCACTAAGCTGTCTTATCGAAAATGTGTGCTTTTGGTATTGATGAATCTCTTTTTTGTTGGATTAGAAGTTAACTTTGTAACAGTTACATACAAGTAGTATTGAATGGGTTCAAGTCTGAAATCCATAAAAAAAATGCCGGTGTTCCCCAGGACTTCGTTTTGTCTACGACTCCCTTTCTTATATTCATAAACGATATTTTGTCTGTCATTTCTAGTCCATTGAACTATTTTACTCGGAGGATACTTTCAGTTTTTCATATTCGTTTTAAGATTCACATTCTAGTATTTCTGATGTGGAACTTCAACGGCAGCGTATGATAAGCTCATCAAATTCAGATCTCGGCAGCATTGTCCAATGGGGAAATATAAACCGTGTATAGAATTTAATGCTTCAAAAACTCAATGCTGTCTCCTGTCGTTAAAAAGTAACACACCCTCTAGGCCGCTATCCATGAGTGGCACTTGCTTCCATTAAACGTATCAACTTTCAGTGCTCGGTAAGTTTATCACTAATCACCTCTTATGGATTGATCAGAATATTGCCAAAAATGCTACTAGGTGCTTAGGATTCTTCTGATGACAGTGCAAGAAAGTTGAAAGCTGTAATTTCACAAAGCCTTTATTCGTCCAAATTTCGAAGTTTCTATATTTTGGAAAGGATCAGAAGAAGAGCTTTTAAAATAATAGAACTATAACCGAAACAATTGCGTCACTCGAATACCGCCACAATGTTTCAAACCTTTCGTTGTTCTTCCGATATTTTTATAAACAATGTTCTGCTGAATTACCCAGTTCAGTATCAGTTGCATTCCCGATCTCAAACAAATCATCCGTTTTACTCGTTCTTCTAGAAATGCACATCAGTTTAACCTTGAGCTCAACTTCGTATGTACTGTCGATTAAGGGGATTCTTTTTTAATCGCACATCGAGAATGTGAAATGCTTTACCCAACTCTCTTTTTCCCTTTAAGACAAATGTACATTGGTATCTCCTCTTTAATCCTTCCTTATTTTCCTAACGATCGCAATGTGTTTAAACTTTAAAATGTTAAAGGTATTAACAACCTCTTGAATGCCCGTTTATTATAAACAAAAATCCTCTTCTGCACCAAGTTTTGAGGAATCAGTCTATCTAACATCGCTCACAATATTGTCTCTGCCGTAATATATGAACTTCTAAAGCCCATCGTCAATAGCCTCACAGGTCCTTATAAGTGTGTTGGAGATATCGGAAAAGCCCAAGAACAATCTAAGTCTTTAAATTCACACCAAGAGTACAGCACAGTTGAGGAAGACAGCGGAACAAGTGGCGCAACTTTAGACATCTGGCTATCTTAACGGGCGTAACTTTTGGCGATAAAAGTAGTATTGTCCTGGCTTGAAGAAAACGTTATATCAACATTTGATATCAGTATTTTCTCCTTAAATAGTTATGCCGCTATCAAGCCTCCTTGCTCTATCTTTATACAAACTCTATAACAGTCCATAACTGTCAATCATCTTTAATGGAGATGGAACAACTCTTAGGCAGATGAACTGGCCATGGAATACCAATCGCTACATTCATACTACTTCTAATGCAAGACGTTAAGAAGGAGGCAAACATCTGGACTACACTAGATTTAAAGCAAACAGGTTGCTTGCTATTTTAAGCAGATCGCATATAATTTCGATAATCGGTATCATAACCACGCCACGCTAGGCGTATTCTCAAATGACTTTTGCAGAAACAGTTTAGATAAAAAAGAGGGGGAAACAGTTCTTCATTTCCTCTGAATATGCACTGGTTTAGATCAAAAACGCAAGAATTGCCTAGGAAAATTCTCCTATAACGATCTAATCGTTCTAACATAATCAGTCTTTCCAGTTTCGTAAGGAACTCAAAGTGGTTTTCTTGAGCTTAGAAGACCTCACGGAACGGCAGTTTAACCTAACCTAACCTTGTTTTAATCCAATCTGGTTTTGTTACATGTTGTCAAACTTTTGGTAAATTGTTCACCGTTACTTATAATTCTTCATGCATAAATAAAGAAGCTCATGTGGTAAAACAAATATTCAAAAACGTTCTTACCCTGATCAATTTGTGTTTATTGACTGCTTTTAAAAGTTTTTTGTTGATTTCTCTGAAAATTCTTTCCATAAGATTTCTTGGAAATTATTTTGAAGGCAACACAACTAAAACCTATCAAAATTTTGTTTCACCGGATCCATAAATCACTCTTCAAAGAAAAATATAAAAAAAACATGAAACAATGTTTTCTTCTTCAGATTGATGAAATTAAAGATTTGTTACTTTTCATCCTCTACGAACCTTTACCAATTTAAAAAATTGTCTTTATCCTAATTTCAAGTCTGACATTAGGGATCAGTTTTAAAAATATTAAAACAAAAAATTATTGAAAGCTTTTTCATAATCTTGTACATATTACTGTTTTTTTCGGGATTGTGGTGTAATATCAAAAAATCAAGCCTTAAAATACACTCGAAATCAAACTGAAAGCCAAAACAATGATCCAAGTTCAACCAATTGAATTTTTCTACCATATCAATTCACTTAAAACTTCCATTAAATATTTTATCAATTTATTGTCCTGCCATTTTAAATCAATCTTATCTACTCACTGAACTGAACTGATTCAGCATTAATTCTTTGGAAAAATAATGAAAAAAAAAGGAGATTCTCGAAACGTGAATGAGGGTATAAGAAGGATCTGTCTATACCAACGATTCAAATATAAAATAAAAAGCTAAAAACAAAAATACCCAATTATATCACTCCATTGTTTCTGAAATCCATTTAACTCTCTATGTATCTACAAAATACAATTGATACGAGTAGAGTATATACCGAATGCGGACTTTTGCTGTAGGTTTTTGCGGAAGAATTGAAAATTTCCAATAATTCAGAAATCACCCCACTTTCAATATACCATACTCCACCCGCATCGGCAGTCGGAACCCCTGCCTCCATCCATTGATTCATCCCTTAAGCAAACTCACATGTTTGTCAGTTCGGTGGATATTGTATCGGATGTTGATTTAATTAACTCACCATAATAATATAATACAATTGTCGAGTGCTCCGTACAGCCGAGCCAAGATGAGCCGACCTGGTGCAGCTGAAGTATTTTTGTGTTTGTAGATCTTTTTTTATCTGAGACTGACAATCAACTAAGGGTTATTCGATTCTGTAATGTTTCGATAAGTGACGAGGGCGAGGGCGATGGCAAGTCAGGGGTTATATTTATTTATTTTCACAACTTTAATGTGACCATGCTAGTTGAAGTGGTATCAGCCTACATTTTACTAAGCGGCTTAATACGTTTAGTGTTAAATTAAAGACTTGAAGCTTGATACCATTTGAACACAAAGCCGTTTAAAAACAATCGACTACAACTTTTTGGTAAAGCAAAAACGACACTTAAAAATCTATTTTCTAATACTTCAAAACAAATAGAACATGTCTAGAATACCCATACAAATTTTTTGAGTTCATATTTTTTTGGGAGACTAGGGCGTATACGCAACATACATATTTACAAAGTTCTTTTATACGAAATGATTGTCCGTTGAACAGTCCTCTGAGAACTACGACCTAGTTACTTGCAACTATTAAATAATCCTGTGTTCAAGTAATATTGCCAGGAATAGAGGGGACCTACAGTTAAAAGCTGAATCCAAACAGCTAATTTGAGAAAGTACTCTTTATTACAAGAATTACACTTTCAGGATTTGTCAATTCCTCGTAAGTGGCAGTACCCGTAAAAAAGTCATTAGATGGCTCAGGGAGAATTAGAGCCAAGAACTGGGGTATGACAGTCCAACGCTCTCACCATCACGGGTACTACATTGATAAACGAGGTGTTTGGTTTATAAACCCAATGGACAGTATCTATCCATCTGGACAACAACCCAATGGACAACAACCTAATGGTCAGCAACCTACTGGACACCAGCAAAGAAAAGTGATGGAACTTCATGGTGGCCTACAATAAGTTCTCCTTTCAAGCCTACTGGAAATTTACCTGTAGCCAAACCTATTAAGGAAGTATTAAGAAAAAACGGACAACCACATTATATTCCTGCCGGACAAGTGCCATCTGGACAAAATCCTAATGGACAACAACCTAATGGTCATCAACCAACTGGACATCAACATGCTGGATAGTATCCATATGGACAAAATCCTAATGGACAACAGCCTAATGGACAAAGTCCCAATGGACAAACACCTATTTCCGTTGGCCAAAAGCCTGAAGTTCAACCAGTATTTTGCCTGATGGTTCAGTAGGGTTATATTATGACAAATATAGCTCAACCAGGACAGCCAGAAGCTAAACCAATAACAAAACCTGATGCAGCTATTTGGGGGCTTATAACAGTAAGGTTCCTTACAAGCTAACAGAAAATCTGCCTGTAGCCGAACAGTTTAGGGAAGTACTAGGGCCAAACGGAGAACCATAATATATTCCTACCTGACAAGTGCCACCTGTACAAAATCCTAATACACAACAACCTAATGGACAAAGCTTCAATTGACAAACACCTATTTCAGCTGATAAATTCAGAAACTTTTTACAAAAAGCTTAATTTGAACACTATTTAATTTTAAAGCCTATATTCTTTTGAGCTACTTATCAGGAAACTTTTAGGCGTACTTTTATCCACAAAAATCAACAAACCAGTACCGCAATATCATTATGGAAGTCCGTAGGACTACCAAATTGTATTAGACTTTAAAGAAAACGAATCCTTGGTATGTTGAAGAATGCGCAGTACTGAAGCAGGATATAATAAATATACGAATGCAAATTTTTCAACGGAAAACAAGAGCAGCTAGAGAAGTATAAACTAATCTGAGTTATTG
This sequence comes from Eupeodes corollae, assembly GCF_945859685.1. NCBI lineage: Eukaryota > Metazoa > Arthropoda > Insecta > Diptera > Syrphidae > Eupeodes > Eupeodes corollae. Next base: position 103,399,959 of record NC_079147.1, read on the forward strand.
CAGACATGTGCAGAGTTAATGCAAGGAGATGCTCTATCATGTGATTCCTTGAATATAATCCTGAAGATGATTTTTCGCAAGAGTGGTGTTATTTAGAGCTGGAAAGAACTGTCTTTACCGGATCTCCACATTTTCTTGGCTATGCGGACGATATCGACCTCATCGGCCACTTAAAGTGAGCTATTTTAGAAGCATTTACAACTAAAGATAAACAGTCAAAACGTGCAGATCTTGAAGTGAATCAGGATAAAACAAAGTATATGCTATCAACAAACTATCCAATAATGAGGACAAAAATGGTCACTATTCACCTACCTAGGAATTAATATCAATAAAACGAACGCCACTTTCGTAGTCAAGTGGGTTCAAGACTTCATTTGCGAAACTTTACAAGACTTTAATTTTACCAGTTTTACTTTAATGCATCGAGTGCTGGACGATAAATGAAAATTCGGAATTGTTACTGGTTACTTAAGAGAGAAAAATCCTTCGTCGGATATTTATTCCCATATGGGAAAAAGGCGGAGGACTTCTCCTCCGTGAATCCGCTAAAAGGACCAGGTAGTTGCTAACTCAACAGCCCAAAGCGCACTGACTGGAGGGAGCTTCCAAGGGACGGCAAAGTATGTGAGAACGCAATATCTCAATTGGGATCGGGTGCAACTTCACTTCGTTTAGTTCTATAATTTAATTACGTGGTCTTATTCCATCAAAGCTCTACGAGCGTTGCTAACATGATACTTTACAAATGGTGAAACATTTACAAGTTATTAGATATTATTTTTGAAAAAAAAAATTATTTTTCTGTAAGCTTTTTTATAAAAATCATCCACCGTCGAAAGTGAGAAAAGAAAAATTATATTAATAATAGACCGATTGATGATAAATGTTATACGAGAGGATCTCTGCCTGTACCACCTAAAATTTTGTTCACAGGTAATGCCTCTTGAGGAATATTGTCAAATCCTCGAAGATTATCTAATTCTTGTCATGAAAAATGCTTTCTCAATTTAGCCGTTCGGATTCGGCTTAAAACTGACACACAGGAATGGTTGAAAATTTTAAGACATTAGGCCCTGGTTTTTTTTGGACTCTTGCGCCGAATAATTTATAATGATAAATGTCAAAAATTTAAAAGAAAACAGTTTGAAAGTTAGAAAATACAAAGTAAGCCCTAATTTTTTGAGAATAATCCTTTGGTTTAAAATACTCTTCATCTTTTATTGTTTTGAAAATTTCTTTTTTGGTCTTAATATTATACACATACAATATATTAGCCACTTTTGAAATTATTTGCACAGTTTTCAATACATTTGAAACTTAGCGTGTTATCCTTGTATGGAATGGTTCGTTAGAAAAAAAATAATTTTGAAAACATTTTTAATTTATTGTTAAAAACGCCCTTTCTTTATTATAATAAGAATAACTAATTAAGATTTTTCGAAAAGTAAATAAAATACAATTAATATTAAAACAAAATTACGAAAACATCAGCAATTTTATTGAAAAATATAAATTAACATTTGCAAGACATATTCGGGCTTCCAACACTTTAAAAAAAAAGTAATTTAGTTCCTAGTTGCATAACGTTGTTGGCGTAGATATACGTACATACAAAATATATGTTAAATTCATTTCATCAAAAATTAGAAAACAATATTCAAATTTAAATAATAATTTAGAAAATAATATAAATTAAGTATACGATTGCCTCACAAGAACGAATTTCCAACACTTTTTTTAATTCCATGGGAAATTTATTCAACAAAAACAAAATTATTGAAGTTTATTATTAAAATTGGCAAAAGAGGCTGGGACGCGACCCACACTGATAACTTTCCATCCTGTCTGTCGATTGGTCTTGCTTGCGTAGGTGTTGTGTTTAAAAAAAAAAGTGTCACTTGAACTATTTTAAAAAAATTTAAAATTATCAACAACATTTTGCATATCATGAAATAGTTTAATTTCAAAATCTATTTTTGCTAACCAGATTTTTAGTCGAAAAAATAATTTTTACCAATTTTATCAGCAATTCTTAAAAGTTTTTTTTTCTTATATAAAGCAATAAAAATTGGGTGAATTAAATTAATTTAAAGTCAATGTCTTATTATTCACGAGATATCGAAAACCAAAGAGAATTTTTAGCAATTTTGTGTACGTTTTTTGTAGATGTTATTTTTTTAGGAAAAGACTGACTATTGGATTTTTATAAAAGATTTTTGGGATGTCCACAACAATAAATAATTTGAAGCCAATGTTTTTAAATTTTGAAAAGTTATTTAAATCGAAAGTAAATTCTTACTAAGTTTTAGTTTTTTTTAGGGTTTTAATTGATGTAAACAAAAGTAATTCAATTTTTCTCAAAATTTGACTATTTGACAATTTCTTTTAAGCAATAAATTCAAATTTTTGAAAAAATATTTAAGTCGAAAATCAAATTTTACCAATACTTTTAGTTATGTTTTTTTCGGGTTTTTATTTTTGTAAAAAAAAACTGTCAGTTCGATTTTTCTTAAAATTTTACCAAATGTCAAAAAAGTTTTTTTTTATTTTATTATTTTGGAGATAAAACCATTTTTTGTTCGTAAAATAATCGAGGTGACAAATATTTTTTTGTTAAGTTTTTTTGGATTTATAAAAAGCTGATTGTTTGTGTTTTTTTTTCTAAAAATATATTTTTTTGGTATCACGTTTAAATATATAATTTATAATTTACTTCAAGTCTCTAGCGTTATTGGTTCGATATTTACGGTTAAACAAAATGTTCACATTTTTAAAATTTCTATTTTAAAATAGTAAGTAGTACCTATAGCATGATGGTTAGTGCGTTGCACTGTATCTGGTTAGATCAGTATTTATATTTGGACAGACTTATAAATGCTTCTTTGACCAGGGCCAAAGAGCCTTCGCTCTGACGAAAAGGCTGTTTTACAGCAGTCGGCTACATGGCCCTCATACGCCTGAGGATCGTTTATGGTTGTATTCTTGTGGTTCAACGTTGCCGCGATGCGACCCACACTGATAACATCCCATCCTGCCTGTCGATGTGTCTTGCTTAAAAGTTTGTCTATATGTACTCGTATCAATTTTTAGCAAATTTTCTTCTATTTTTTGTAGATTTTATTTTTTATGAAAAAACAGACTTTTGGATTTTTATATAAAAATTAGTGAATATGAAAACCAATATTTTCTGTGAAGTAAAATAAGTTTCAAGCCAATATTTTTAATTTTTGAAAAGCTATTTGAGTCGAAAGTAAATTTTTACTAGGTTTTAGTATTGTTTTATTTTTTATAAAAAAATTGTCCATTCGATTTTTTTCAAAATTTTATCGAATGTTGAAAACAATATTTCTTATAAGTAAAAATTAGTTAGAAGCTATTATATCCAATTTTTGAAAAGCTTTCTGAGTGGAAAATCATTTTTTACCAACTTTTGTTAATTTTGTTTTAGGTTTTTGTTTTGTTTTTTTAAATAACCGTCATTTCGATTTTTTTCAAAATTTTATCCGATGTCAAAACCATTATTCTTCGTTGCACAAAATTGTTTTGAAGTTGAAATCATATTTTTGTCGTAAAATTTAATAATAACCGTTGTTTTGATTTTTTTTTTAAATATACTTCTTTGATATCACGTTATAATATATTATATAAAATTTAATTCAAGTCTCTAGCGTTTTTGGTTCGAAAGATATTTAGGGTTAACCAAAATTTTCGCCTTTTTGGACGACGAAAAAAACGTCACGAACGTACGGACGTACGAACGTACGTACACACGCACGCACAGATATCTTTCTAAAAATCTTTTATTTCGTCTCTATTGACCTTAAAACTTTGAGAAATGTCAAATTATTCAATTTGATAAATCGGACCCATTACAATAACTTCCTATGGGAAGTTAATAAATAATTAAGGTTAAATTAAAAAGAATTCTTGATTTGTCTTGAACCGTCAAAAATGCAAAAAGAATTGATTGAAATAAGAAAATAGGCCCCTTAAGAGAAACAATCTCTGCTTTAATTGTTTAATCAAGTTTCTGAGTAATAACTTACTAATTGATCAATTTCTGCCATCAGAAAACAATGAAGGATGTTCAGTTATTATCTGTATTTTGGAAAAATTACGGTCTTTGTTCACCAAATTCTATTGCTAAACATATAACGTGTTTGTTCCTTCCTCTAGGACTGCCCACGAGACGATATTCAAGGAGACTTTTGCTAGTGGATTTAATTTCCATTTAGAATTCTTTATATAAAATAGATTAAGATTATGTCTAAAGACTTAAGTATTCAAATCAAATGGGGTGGCGCAACAGTCCGTTGTGAACCAGGGCCTAGTGACTTACAACTCTCAACCATTCCTGTGTGCGAGTATTGTTGTCAGGAATGGAAGGGACCTACAATTTTAGGCCGAATCCGAACGGCTAATTTGAGAAAGCACTTTTTCATGAAAAGAATTACTCTTGAAGGATTTGTCAATTCCTCGCAAGAGGCAGTACCCGCGAAATTTTTTTTTTTTTTTAAATTAAGGTGGCACAGGCTAGGATTGAACCCAAGACCCCTTGCATGACAGTCCACGCACTAACCATCATGCTACGGGTACTTAAGACTTAAGTATTGTTGCAGTGAAATAAAGCTAAGTGAAATAAGGCCAAATTTCAAGAATTGGCCTTATTTTACTTTTGTAAACTGTAATAAACCAATTTTCAACAGTTGGTCACTTAAATAAAGCGAAATAAAGCTAAACTGGTCTTATTTCAATTTCAACGTAGTAATTTGTCATTAGTGCAAAAAAACATAGCACCTACCCCAAATCCTATGGTGTTAACCAAGGGGTGTGGTTGCATGCCCCCCCCCCCTTACGTATTCCATCGTAAAAGTAAGTTGGTCTTTTTTCTCAAAATAGTTTGGCCTTATATCATTTAGCAGAGTGAAATATGACGAACTCCTGAATATTGACCGTACGTCATTTTTGTAAAGTGCAATAAAGCCAAGTTTTGAAAGTTGGTCTTATTTTACGACACCTTTAGGTTAGGTTAGGTTAGGTTATAGTGGCTGACCAAGATGAAAACGGACACACTTATTCCAGTTTAATGGCCCACTGTGATACCACATTGAAGAACCGTTTCTTCCTCGTCCATACAGCTTCTGCAAAAGTCATTTGAGAGTACGCCTAGTCTCCTGGCGTGCTTTCCTATTAGACACTGTCCGGTTATAACACCTATTATCTAGCTTATATGCGATCTGCTTAGAGAGAGCAAGCACCTTGAACGGTTTAAATCCAGGGTTGGCCAGATGTTCTTTGTGACTTGACACGTGGTGATGTTGTTCCACCTGGTTGCCTACCCTCCTCACAGCGCGCGTCCTGCATTAGCAACAGTTTACAAGTAGCGAGTGGTATGCCAGTACTTGGCAAACGTGGGAGGATGGGCTTTACTGTACCATTCCTGGCGAGTTCATCTGTCTTACAGTAACCTGGAATGTCTCTATGACCCGGCACCCAGCAAATATGAATAATAAACTGTTGCACCAATTCCATTAGAGATGATCGAAAGTTATGGACTGTTATAGAGTTTGTAGAGACAGAGTCCACAGATTTGATAGCGGCCTGACTATCAGAGAAAATACGGATATCAGATGTTGATAACACGTTTTCTTTGAGCCAGGACAAGAATTTCTTTATCGCCAAAAGTTCCGCCTGGAACACGCTACAATGATTGGGAAGGCGGAATGAGAGACTTAATTTCAGTCGTTCAGAGTACAAACCACCACAAACCCCTTCGGCACCGTTAATATTTTACAAAAAAAATTCATAGTCAGTTTTCAAATAACAAAATTAATGAATTTCATGACTTCATGTCAGCTTAAGACTTGTGCACTTTTGTTTTTATATCACGAATCAAAGAAGCATTAACACAACTACTTTTTGCACTTCTTTCTTCTATTAAGAAGAAGAATTTCAAGACCCAGAAGGACCGACTAGACTCTCGGCTAAAAATATAAAATATGGAAGCTTCAAAACTATGTAGTATCGTCTCGTTGCCAATCTAATATAATACATAGTCTTCTATACAATCTCCTAGAGTTTTCCGAAAATTCCAAATTACTTTGATACAAAAATTAATTAAAGTACGACCCAGTCTTGGACTTTAATTTTGTTGAAAACGTACATATCTGTGTCAATGTCTATAAGATTAAAATACCAATTTACTGTTCAACTTTTTATAACTTTAATGCATCTATGAGTTTAAAACGACTTAGCTTCACTTAAGCCAAAGATGTTTTTTTTAAATATTCAAACAACCAACAAATCAAGCTGCGACAAGTTGTAGTAGGAAAAAAATATATTTAAAAATTGCAAACCCTTAATCGTTGGGCCCACACTATTTTTCAGAGTAGATAAGTTGATGGTCGTTATTTTAGTGAAATGTTGCCATGTTTTCAATAAATTTTTAGGCTTACAAAATATTTTTTTTTTTTTTCAACGTCATTTAAAGACATTTGATTGGCTGAATAATACCTTCCTTACCAAAGTGTGTATTCAACCTTAAGTTAAAGCTTTTTACATTTTTAAGGGAATATGGTCACCCTTGATATGAGAGTGAGTGTTGCTGTCTCTACTTTCTGATCCATTTTTTTTTTCTTTACAATAACAAAGATTTTGGTCAAGAATCCTTCTTATATCCTTATCGCCCAGGGTGTATTCACAATAAAATTTCCTGTAAAAAAAAACCTTATATCAGCTGCTGGAATATCTTGAAATCAAGAGCCAAGACATAATAACTATGGACCGACGACGACGAGTATGTAGAAAATTTTGGAAACAAAATCCGCACTGTTGAATAGAAAGTAAGAAAGATCCTTGAAATTGAGAATATAATACTATGGTATCTCTCAACCTTGGTATCAATGGAGTTGTCCCCTAAGGAGGATATATGTATGGTATATGTATGTTTGTATATAACCAAACATACATTATATACCAGCATATATGTATGTATGTATGTTGAGATATTTCATTTCAAAAAAAATATACAGAGGTTTGAGAAACAAAAACTTCCTTCACATTTTGTAACGACAACAACGACGAAGACGACCGACAAACCGAAGGAGAGGAATGAGGACGAGGGGAAATATAGCAAATTCATCACAACAACGAATCCCTTCGACAGGATTAAGGTGGCGGGAGGAGAAAAAATACAGCCCCGAAGAGGGCGTTCAGCAAACAATCCAAACAACGTCGCTCCTCGAAATAAAGTAACAACAATGAGGATGCCAAAAAAAAAGGAAAAAAAAAGTTAAGGACGAAAAATTAAATAAGTTCAACGAAATTCGATTCTTAAGGGAATCCAATCAATTCCCTTCCGGCATTGGTTTTCATATCATCTAACTTTATACCTCCATACACCGAGTTGTTTGTGTGAGATGAGTATTTATGTAGGTATGTGTGTTGCATTGTTCTATCCTGCGAAGCAAAGCTAAATTTACCATCCTTTGTATGAAAGGCCCTGGATCAGGATAAGGAAAAGGATGAGGATTAGAATGAAGATGAGGACGAGGATGAGCGACCGACTGACTATTTTGGCTATTTGATTTGTTTGAGCATTTAAAGTTACCTGCGTTTTGTGTTGCTCTATATTTAGGTATGCATCTAGAGCTAGTATAGGAACCTGTGGACTTGAATGACATGTCCTGTTAGCATAGTGTTATACCCAGGACAATGCCATGCTGGATTGAACATCCAATAAATTTTTCAAAGAAAAGGAGAGAAAACGATTTCGGTTGTTTCTGGTTTTCTTTCTTTTCGCTTTTATTTTGGCACCGCACATCACCGGTACCGGTGGGTCCTTGAATTTCGAACTTGCTGTGCTGTGGTGGTTGGCGGATTGTCCTTTCTTTCTTTTTTTTTGAGAAAGAGAAATTCAGAAAAGTTTACGAAATTAACGTTGTTGTTGGATTATTTTTTCTGCTGACATACACTAAGGAAATTGAAGAAAACACAAAAAAGGATCTAGTGAGAGAGAATGAGAGGACAATGGAAGGTGACTGTTCGGGGATGAACTATTTTTCTCCCGATAGTGGTATTATATCACTATGGAAGCTCCTTCAGCCATGGAGCCATTCTCTGATGCTTTTTTTTGGTGCTTTCTTGCCGTCAATCCGGCCATTAATTAGTGATGTACACCCAAACAAACATGTTATTTTGCACTACACTACCGACCGTACATTGTCCTGCCCATTTGCTGATTATATTGTAGGAATTCTTGGCCATGAGCTGAGCTGAGACGAGCAGAACTGAGGGTGGTATATTGAGATAGTGGTATATTGGTATTTTGGTCAATGGTTTTTGTTTTGCTGGTCATCCAAATGATGGACGGAAATGAATGTTGTATTTTAAGGACTTCAATTTCTTCCGTTTTTCCTTTGTCTTACATTTTTGTGCCATGAAAAGCAATTTTACGAAACGGAACAACGTAAAGTTACCTTTCTATTTGATTGGTGTATGTAATTATACCGGTTTTGTTTGTACAAAGGCACAATAAAAACAATGGTATTTTATCCTTGACAATTGGCCAATTTCAATTCTTTTGTGTTAAGTGGGTTTAATAGGAAAACTTTTATTGGACACGGACTTATGGACAGTGCTTGTTGCTTTTGTTAATAATATTGGTTTGACTGACAGACAGAGGTGTGCTGGTGGTGGTGGTGGGGGTGTATATTGATGTGATGATGATGACTGACGTTTTGAGAGGACATTTAGAAGTTTTCTTGTGTTTTGGAAATTAAAAAGATTTAAATATGTCAATAATTGAAAGTTTTGTGATTGTTTTAAGCAGGATAATCCCAAAATACAATGATATTGAGATTAATAATTTGATTTGTTGTACTCGAAAGCTTAAGGAATTTTATTGAGGTTAAATCCAAAGTTCTTTAACTGATTTAAGTTTGTTTTTATAAACACAAAATTCAACAACAAGTAATTGGTACAGAATTCTTAGGGCTTCAATAAAAAACGAGAATGCGTCAAAGAATTCGATGGATGGAGAGTATCTTTTGAAATCAGAATGACGTTGAAAATTATAATGAGGCCTAAGGAATACTGCAAAATAGTAGTTAGGAAACTGTTCTCAGATAGAAGCTGTGGGTTGACTGACTGAAGAAAGAATTGTAGAATATCGAGCACTGCATTAATCTTACACAAAGGATAATAATTTCAGATATTGAAAATAGAAAAAAAGCAACAGTCTCAAGTTTGAAAAACAAACAAATGCTTTTGAGATTTTAGGGTGTCGTCTTCAGGGTTACCTGGATCGTCCTAGTAATGGATTAAATCTTCTAAGAAGAGCAGACATTAATACGAAAAAAAGTCTTGGTATTTGTTGGCACGGTGATTTAGCAGAAATCTTGGAGCTTTTTTTCCCGCAAGAATGACGCTGGATGTAACAGCGTCACAGCGATGTATTTAAAAAAAAAATCTTTTGTTTAAAGCACATAAGAGCACTCAAGGTGTTGTTAACACCCTCAACATGTTGCAAGTGTTAGGAAAATAAGGAAGGGTTAAAGGTTAATTGGTCTTGAAATGTTTAATAATGAAATGGAAGGAAAAACAGAGTTTGCATTCGCCTTCCACATTCTCGATGAGTGGTTAAAAAGAGAATATCTATAATTTGCAGTACGTCCGAAATTAAGCTCAATGGCAAACTGATGATTCTTGGAAGTGTGAGTATTACAGCTGAATTGTTTAGGGGGAAATGCATGTAGCTAATTTGACAGAACATTGGAAAACAACAAAAGGCCTGAAACATTGCAATGTTGTTCGAGTGATGTAAATTTTGCGGTTATATTTATATCGCCTATCATTTAAAAGCTCGTTTTTGGATACTATTCAAAAGACTTAAATATGTTTTAGGGGAACTTCCCCAATTAGTTATATTCAAGTTTTGGACGAACGAAGCCAGATCAGAAGTGTTGAAAAATGTCTTGCACCTTTGGAGGAACCTAGCAGTTTTTTTGGCAATGTCGAATATGTGATGAGGTGATCTGTGATTCACATACCGAGTACAGAAAGGTTAGTAATTTCTTCAAATGCAAATATCACTCATGGATAGTGGCATCGGTGGTGGATTACGCTTTAAAGATAGGAGACAACATTGAGTTTTTAAAGTATTGAATTCTACAAGGTTCCCCATTAGACAATACTGTCGTAGATGAATGTTAGTGTGAGCCTAGAAGCGAATATGAAAAATTGAGGGTACGATCGTCAGCGAAACAGTTTAATACATTAAAAATGGCAGAAAAGAGATCAATAGAATATAAGGCACAGAGTCGGAGAAAAAACGGAGCCCTGTGGCACACTTGCATTTATTTATTAACAAATTCTACAAGAGTAATTCCTATCATGAAAAGTGTTTCTTCAAATAAGCTATTCGAATTCAGCTTAAAACTGTATGTCCCCTCCATCCCTGACAACAACACTCACACACAGAAATGGTTGAGAGTTGTAAGTCACTAGGCTCTAGTACTCAACGGACTGTTGCGCCTGTGCAACCCAATTTATTTATTTAAATACAACTTTTATTGAACGATTAGAAAAGTTTCTAATCCAACAAAGAACCAAAAGTACGCATTTTTAAATGCTTTTGAAATATCAACTACAATAATCTTACTTTCTAGAAAGCGATGTAAAAACTTGTTCCACTATTCGGTAAGATAAACCATCAAATCACCAGTTAATCTATTGCTAAGAAAGCTATACTGCCGATCATTAGAAAGCTTTCATTCTTCTAGATATTGCTAAAGGTAGAATTAACAGCGTTTTTATGACCTTGGAAAGAAAAGACGTATGTCAGACTTGACAAATACTATTTTCCATCCGCTTGGAAAGAGACCTGTTAGAGTATTAAAGATGGAAAAGCTTACGCAGTATTAAGCCAGTGTTGAAAAACACCTCTTCAGAATAAATGGGGGGGAGGGGAATAGTATCCGTGTCAGCGGATTTGTGTTTTTCAATACTCTTGCAACTGCACGAGTTCGAAAGAAAATTTGTTACGCTCTCAAGAACAAGAGGACTCTCTGGTAGCGTCGAATTGATACCAAACTGTGCTGCAAAGATATTGGTTTTATTAATTCAACTTTCATATGGAGTGTCATTCTGATCGAGCATTGGAACCGAGAATGACGTGGTGTTTCGTACGTTTTTTACCAATGACCAGCAATTTTTACTACCTATGGGACAGTATTTTTTTGCAATTTCTGGTCATGCTCAAATTTGTTCCGTCAAGGTTTTTCCTTAACTGAATTTGTATGACATGAAAAATCTGCAGATACGCAACAATGCTCTGATGTGCCTGGAGGCGGTTTTATACTAATTGCGTGTTTATTAGGATCAGAGGAGGTAAGAAACAAGATACAAGTCCAAAGTTAGTTGTTTATTAACTTCCCATAGGAAGTTATTGTAATGGGTCCGATTTGTCAAATTGAAAATTTTGACATTTCTCGACGTTTCAAGGTCCCTAGTGTCGAAATAAAAAATTTTTAGAAAGATGTCTGTGCGAGCATGTGTACGTACATTCGTACGTCCGTACGTCCGTAAATTCACGACGTTTTTTTCCGCGTCCATAGCTCAAGAACCAGAAGAGATATCAACTTCAAATAAATTTTGTTATACAGATAATAAGGCAGAAAGATGCAGAAAGGGCTCTCAAGAAAATTGCGTGGGTGGTTTTTTTTACCATAGCACTTTGAAAAAAAGGTGAAAATTTTGTTTAACCCTAAATATCTTACGAACTTGAATTAAATTTTATATAATGTACTGTAACGTAACACCAAACAGGTATATTTTTTGAAAAAATTCAATATGACGTTTTTTTTAATAAATCAATAAAACTGAAAAAAAAAAATTTGTCACCTAAAAAATTTTACGACTGAAATATGATTTCATCTCTAAAACAATTTTGTGCAACGAAGTTTAATTTTTTTGACATTTAATAAAATTTTGAGAAAAATCGAATTGACAGTTTTTTTACAAAAATTAAAAACCTAAAAAAAAAGTATAAAAGTTGGTAAAAATTGATTTTCGACTCAAATATCTTTTCAAAACTTTGAGATATTGGCTTTAATTTACTTTTATCTTTCAAAAAATATTATTGTCAACATTCAGTTAAAGTTTGAAAAAAATCGAATTGACAGTTTTTTTTTACAAAAAATTAAAAACCGAAAAAAAAATTAACAAAAGTTGGTAAAAAATGATTTTCGACTCAAATATCTTTTAAAAACTTTGAGGTTATAGCTTCGTACTAATTTTTTTTTTATAAAAAATATTGTTTTTAACATTAAGACAGATTTCGAGAAAAATCGAATTGACAGTTTTCTTACAAAAATAAAAACATACAAAAAAATGTATAAAAGTTGGTAAAAATTGATTTTCGACTCAAATATCTCTTCAAAAATTTGAAATATTGGCTTCAAACTAATTTATCTTATAAGAAATATTCTTTTCAACATTTGGTAAAATTTTTAAAAAATTCGAATTGAAAATAAAACTCTAAAAAAAAACAATACTAAAACTGGGTTTAAAATTTACTTTCGACTCAAATAGCTTTTCAAAAATTAAAAATTTTGGCTTCAAACTTATTTTATTTCAAAGAAAATATTGTTTTCAATATTCAGAAATTTTTATATAAAAATCCAACAGACCGTTTTTCATAAAAAATAAAATCTACAAAAATAGTACCCAAATTTATAAAAAATAGGTACCAGACAAACTTTTAAGCAAGACAAACCGACAGATGGGATGATAAGTTATGAGTGTGGGTCGCATCCCAGCCTCTTTTTTTTATTTTCAGGTATGATTTGCAGAAATAAAAGCAAAATCACGAGAAAAATGATAACATTACAACCACTTAAATTTTCCGATTTTGCCAAAATCATGAGGTTTTCACTCGTGATCTATCCGAATGCAATAATTTTAAAGATCTGGGCTCATAAAACTAACGAAATATGTAAGTTCGAAAACCATAAATATTACGATTCCAATAACTTTACTCTCTTCCTTGAAGAAAACCAAAGATATTACAAAATTAAAATTTATTGCCTTGTAACACAAAGTTACCCTCATGGAAATTCGTACTTAGATCTTTGCATCGCGGACGCACAATTGCAAATACAAACGGTCCACGACAATAAAATGTCACTGTTGCTGTATGATAGCGAACATAAGGCAATAGTTATGCCATTAACATTTCGTCGCCCTAATATTGGGTTGCCGTAAACGCCAAAATTCAATTGAGTTTGGTATGCAGTTTTATGTTTTCGGGGTAGCTCTTTCCAAATCTTGTATCCGCTTTGCTCTATCTCTTTCCATTGCAAAGATATACAGAATGGTTTTATCGTATATCCACCCAATTCAAAAAGTTCACGTATTGTTTTGACGTAAGCGCCAAAATCTGGCATTTACGTCAAATTTTCCATACAATTTAAACAGATTTGTTTTTAAGAATTGTTTTGACGTACGTCTTATTGTCCTGCAACGCACGCCATCAAAAAACAGTAGATTCCTATTATTGTAGGGAGAGCTCAGATAGAAAATATTTGGAGCCTCATTTAAATATCACAAAGATGTACTCCTTGTATAAGGAGTCCACGAATGACCCTGTCAAAGATTGCATTTACAACAAGAAGTTCAGTTTGGCTTTTAAAGCTAAAGAAAATCCTACACGTAATGAAATTGCAGAGTTTAATGAGCATAAAGATGACAAAATGTTCATGAAGACCGAAAGAGACTTAGACAGAAACAACTTGGAGCCAAAAAACTTTTAACTTAACGGCAACAGTTTGCCCCGCCTACAAAAAACCAAAAGTAACTTACTGACTTACTGCGCTATTTGGAGTGAAGTACATAGTGGTCGCTCTGGTGGCGATATAGCCAGTGCTCTGAGCTCTGAATTAAATATTACAGAACGTCTTGGCAGGACATCCTCATGTGGGAATTTTGACATTATGGAGTGATTCTTGTGTCCCACAAAATAAAAACAAGATAATGTCAACAGCTTTAAATATGTTTCTTCACAAGTCACCTAAACTGAAAATGATATTACAAACAATTTCTGTGCCTGGACGCTCACTCATACAGGAAGTTGACTCTGTTCATAGTGCAATAATAATAAGCATCTTAAGAACATTGAGATACATATTCCATTAGCACTTCTCAGGCAACTTAAGAACATACGCTACGAAAAGGTAAACCTGAAACTAATTTAGATGCAACCATCAGATTTCAAAGCGTACTCTGCCAAAGCAAGTCTCTTAAATTTTGCAACTATGCCTTTTTCTAAAATAAAATTTATTAAGTATGAGGATCCTCACTTGTTTCAACAATCTTTTAAAACAAATGCTAGAGATGTACATTATAAATCGATTCCATTAATTAAAAAACCTACTAAAACTACTCTAGGAACACCGAAGAACTTATATAATCAAAATTTTAATACCATTCAGAGAACAAAAACTATATCAAAGGAAAAAATTAATGATATAAAAAGTTTGTATACTTTTATGTCATCAGAGGGCAAGAAGTATTTTGAAGTTCTTTTCAAGCAACAGAAATAATAGTAATATTCTATTATACTTTGTATAATCTAATGTGAATTTTTGTTTTTAAGTTATTTATTTTACTACTTAGTTATTTTTGTTGTAAGCAAAAATGTATAAAATGTTTGGAGTCATATATTTTATATTTAATTTTATTAATTATTTATATTCTTTTTTATTGTTTATTTTAATGACGCAAGACTGTGTGCAAAACAATAACTAATTTTGCTGTACACAAACAAATAAATAGTTAAAAACTATGTAGTTTTTACTTTATGAATTACTAAATAAATATATTTTTTGTTCTCAAAAACTTTCTTTTTGTTTTTAAACAAAAAAAGTGTGTTATATTTCATGATTTTCAATAAATAAATTTTTAATAATTTATTATTGGAATGCCGTAAGTGAAAGAAAATATTGATTTCAGTGGCGTATACGGCAAACTCATTTTGTAATAAATTTTAAATATTTTAAAAACTAAAAGCATTGTAGAATAATTCATTACATTTTATGAAAGAAAATATCCGTATGAATATCTTGACAAAAAATGAAAAAATCCAAGCGGTTGGTTTTCGAGCAATAGGCTGTCAAAACTTCAAATGCGATTTCCCAGAAACATTAAAATGGCGCTTACGGCAACCCAATATTAGGGCGACGATTTGCTGACAACTTAATATATAGTTTCGCAATATGACAGGAAGTCCCTAAATTCAATTTTAGACTGTTACCACTAAATATAGGAACTGCATTGCCTCTTCTAATATTCCTAGCAATTGGAATCTAACAAACGTGGAGTGTGATCAGTTCCGAAAGTTAAATCAAAGAACTGCATGGAATGTTATTTAAACCGTGACATAAATACGCTACAAAAACATGAAAGCTTTTTTATTGCACAAATAAACAGAATACGTCGCCAGTTTGAAGAGAATGTCCAAAGTGCAGAATATGATAAAAATCCCTCTTGAGAAATGTATAAACAATTATTGGAAGCAATGTGACGAAAGTATTTTCAAATCTTATTCAAGAAACATGTTTCTGAAAATAAAACAGATTTACAAACAGTGTAATAATTTTAAAATACATAAGCTCAAAATACCTTTATCATTGCAACCACTAATTTCTCAAGCTGGGATTGATAGTCAACATTGTCCAATCATCTTTTATCGTAGATGTTGAAGCAGATAAATTCAATCTTATAGGATCTTACTTTGAGTCAATTCATGCTAGAGAACTTATTAGCATCAGATATTATTATTAAGATATTAAAGTAGCGAAATATCGACAACTAAGATTAACTAATAATCTTAAGGCCAATGAACTTACAGTAGAACGGGCCATGCACTACTTCATAACACAAGACGAACTGACACAAATATTTCGTAAATTTAACAAAAAATATCAAGCGCTTTAGATAACATTCCAAACATATTCCAATCGAAATCATATGCCAAAATTGCGTAATATTCAATAAATTGCTAAATAACTGTTACTTCCCGATACTTTCAATAATAAAATAGAAAAAGGATCCTTCTGTTCCTTCTAGCTATAGGCCAATAAGCCCAATTTCGAGAAGATTTTTGAAATAGTTATTTGTAAGTCCATGTAGTTTGTGTGCGAAAGAAGGGATTTAATACCGCGTAACCAATTTGGGTTCAGGAGAAATCACTTAGCAGTGCATGCAGTTACAAAACTCATTTCAGTTGTAAACTGTAATCTGAACGCAAAGAGATGTACAGCTGTTTGCTCAGTAGATATCCAAAAATCCTTCGACACGGTTTGGATCAATGGGCTTTTATTTAAACTCATACGGTACGAATTTCCATCCCATCTTCATGACTACAACCAAGGTTTTTAGTATCACCAATGGTCAGCCACAGGGCAATTTTCCTGCACCTCACTTGTTTAGTTTATATGTTTCTGACATATTAAGTGAAACCGATGACACGATAGCGTTTGCTAACGATAAAACTGTGTATGGAAGTGGATCAAGAATTACTGATATTCAAAGAGAACTCCAAAGGAAATTTGATAAACTGCAATCATTCTGTTCGGAGTGAAAGCTTAAAATAAACAACAATAAGTGTGAAGTAGACGTAGCGTTATGGTAAGTGCGTTGGACTGTCGTAATTTCGACAAGATTCAGCGCTATTGCGACGACTGGAAACTGAAAATAAATGTCCAGAAGTATTAGACAGTTCTGTTCCAGACTATGTTGGCTGGGGCCACGAGGGATACGTGCAGGATTCGGAGCAAGATGGTCATCGTTGATCTTCACGGGCAGCTATTAGCGAGCAAAAGTGTAGTGAAGTACCTTGGTATCTGCTTGGATCAGTGTTTATATTTCGACAGACATATAAATGCTGGTCTGACCAGAGCCAGAGGAGCCTTCGCTCTGACGAAACGGCTGTTTTACAGCAGTTGGCTTGACCCCAGAGTGAACGTAATTTGCTACATGGCCCTCATACGGCCGATGATCGTTTATGGTTGTCATGTGTGGTTCAACGTTGCCCCTTCCCAGATGGAGAAGTTTCGGGAACTCGAGCGGCAGTGTTTACAATGTTGTACCGGCTTATATCGAACAGCCGAATCTTCTTATAAGCATTACTTTTCCAACGACGTCCTATACAACGGGGCTCGAATCAACAGAATTGACAATTTCGTGATAAAACTCGTTCGAGATCACATTGCAAGAGCTATGCCTTCGACCAAAAATTTAATTTTAGGGGCATTCTATCCGAACGACGAGTATTTAGAGAGTGCACGCTTGAGCGGTTTCATTCCACCAGAGGCATTCCTCTTTTTAGATAGATGCCTGTACAATCGGGACGTCATGGCAGAAGGTGGAGCAGAGTTCCTTCGGTTCAGTAGGGCAGGGTGAAGCAGGAGAACCAGTTTTGGTGGCCTCAATCGACACTTGATAGTGGGTAGTCGGGATGGGGTTTTAAGCCTTGGCCGGCTACATACTTGTTTTATAGTTTTAGGGTTAAGTTTTAAGTAGAATAGAAGAATGAAAAACAAAAAACGTTAGATAGTTAGATTAGTTGCTGTGGTTGTTCTAGTTTTGAGTAGTTTATAGGTAGAATAGGTAGTTTAAGCTTGCTTTAAGTTTCATAATAGGGACCTTATTTTAAGTTGTTTTTAAGTAAAAAAAAAAAAGGATGTTGATATTAGTTTTTTTTTTTTAATTTTCTAATAAATACAAAATAAATACAATTGAAATAAAGTAAAATAGATCTTAGGGCCGAAAGGCATAAGTAGTTAGTATTACTGTTTAGCTTAGAGTTTCCGTATAGGACCTGTAAGTTATGGTTTATTAGGATAGTTTCATGAATTATTGTCTAACTTTAAGATAGGTTTAAGATTGAATTATTAATAAGAATGAATTAAAAAAGTGCGATGGACTGTCATGCAAGGGGTCTTGGGTTCAATCCCTGCCTGTGCCACCTAACCCTTTTCACGGGTACTGCCTCTTGCGAGGAATTGACAAATCCTCCAAGAGTAACTCTTGTCATGAAAAGAGCTTTCTCAAATCAGCCGTTCGGATTCGGCATATAAACTGTAGGTCCCTTCCATCATTGGTTGAAAGTTGTAGGCCCTGGTTCTTCATAGACTGTTGCCTTCGGAGGTTTGTGAAGTACTAGGGTGTTAATTTGGACAAACTTGTATACTCTAATGATCACGTAAACATTTAATTGCAAAGGCAAGAGCGGCATTTACGTCGCTTAAACGCCTTTTCTTCTCTAACTACCTGAGATCCGGTGTGAAGATTATTTGCTATCAAGCATTTATACGTCCAATTCTGACTTACGCGAGTGCAGTATGGTGAAATATTAATCCACTTCCCATGTTCGGGAGAAAATGTCTTGGAACTAGCATGCAAATGTACAGAAGCTCACATTCTGACTTTTAGCATTATGTTTCTAACAAAAAACTATTGGACACACCGGGTGTCCAGAATTTTCAATGTCATTCTGAATCTTGTGAGGAATCATTTTGAGAGGTCGGCAAACGTTGTTGAGAACGATCTTGTTTCTGGGTTATTCTACTTTAACCCCGAGTACTTCAAAAACACACTTACGAGTGGATTTATACCTTCCAAAGCTTTCTTGTTTCTAGATGCACATGGCGTACTATTTTTGTAGATTTTATTTTTCTATAAAAAAACTGATTGTTGGATTTTTATAAAAAAAAAAACTACTATTATCTGTATAACAACACTTATTTGAGTCGATATCCGTTTTGGTTCTTGAACTATGGACGACGAAAAAAAACGTGCCCACGCACGCACAGAAATGTTTCTAAAAATCTTTTATTTCGACTCTAGGGACTTGAAACATCGAAAAATGTGAAAATTTTCTATTTGACAAATCGGACCCATTACAATAACTTCATATGGGAAGTTAAAAAGATCTAGCATCTTAAAAAGACCGAAAAAAGTTATAAACACTACGATTTCAATAATTTCAGTCTCTGTTTGTTACACAGAAACTTATTGTGTCAATTATATTTCTGTCCTTCAAAATGAATTGTTTCGCACAATTATTGCCCTAAAATACAATGTACTTTCGATTTTAATATCGAAACATTTATCAGGATTACTTATGGGGAATTCACAAACATATTCCCTTTGATTTATGTTGATGTGGTTTCTACTAATTTAGCACAATAGCCATATCAGATAAACACAGAAACCCCCCCAAGCCCGAAGCACCGCACCGCTGTACAACTGGCTAGCAGTAACACATGGAATACAGCCCCACCCCTCTACCCCAAAAAGCTTTTAAATTTGTTTTCGAGTCTAAAACTTTTCGAAAATGTTTCTCTATCTCCTCTCTATCTGCTGCAGTATTGCCACCATGTATCTATCTCTGCATGTGTGCCTTATTCTGTTTTGTATTTAAATAAGATATAAAATAGCATAAAGATGTAACCACCAGCAAATACAAACCAAAAGTGTTAGTATACTGCTTACCACATTGCGCCAAATAAATTTTATTTAAAATAATTTATCTTACTTTTCATTTTGAAATACGAAACTTGAATATCTATGGATCTGTAGGAACGTTTGAGTTCAGGACAAAGCGAAAAAATGCATTAAATGCCATCGGGATTAGGATAAGGCTGAGCTGAGCTAAGCAGAGGTACTCCTTTAGTGGGATAAAAATTCATTGAAATTATACCTCTCTACCCGACCGGTCGGCCAGCACCACATCCCAGAAAAAATACCCTTAAAAGTTATTCGTTAGCCATCGCACATAGGTAGAGCCCCTGATGCACGAAATGCTTTTTCATACCTGCTGCTGATGTTGTTTCACATATCTATGCATGCAGCAGGACCATCAGGAGCCAAGCCAACACAACGTCATATCACTACAGTCGTCCAAGCACATTTGTAAGTATGTATGTTTCTATCTAAGCTACGCTAAGGTACACTACGGTACAGCGCTGCTGGTTTAATTGCTCTCCTATGCGAGTTTACTGAGGGATTCCATTGCACCAGTGTCATTTTCAACGTTGTTTCCGGTTGTTTCCTCTGCCGTTACCGAGAGAATTCTCAGGCTCATTAGGAGATGCTTGTTTTCATTTCTCTCGCTCTAGGTGTACCGGGACTTCTGCCAGGACATCATCGTCATCGTCGTGGTCGTCGGTATCTATAGTACCTACGTATGTGGAGGGAGAAGTGTGTGAATGGCGAGGCACGGCCCAGCGACGTCGTCGTCGGCGTGGACCATTTTCCATAAGCAGCAACGCAGAAAAAGAAATATAATTCAAGGGGAGTGAAGGACTATCATATAAACCTCCCTTCCCTGACAGTTAGGAAAACTAGGAACTGACTGCCTTGGTCAGTTCAGACCCAGAAAAATTGTGTTAAACTTGAATTACATATGCCTACTGACCGATGGAAATTCCAAAATATCATTGTCCATCAGCACACAGACCACAGAGAAGATTTTAGGCAAGGCTGGAGAAGGTTTTTTTAAGGACCAAGATACAGATAGAGAGAGAGTGGGAGTGGGAGACCAAAGCTGCTGTATAACCAACCTAGCCTAGGGTAAAATTTTAGCTTGTTTGTTCATCTGCAATGGGAACATGTATTCTGTGGTCCTGGGCTTGTTCTGCATGCATTTCTGTGAAAGAGCAAACAACTTCGTTGCACAAGATTCGGAGCTATAACGCACACACGTCATAAATTCTGTTGTAAAGCAGTCCTGAACGTGGCGTGGCGGCAGCAGCAGCGTTAGCGTCAACGTCGACCGATGTGGTGGTGAGTCGGGGTGATATCCGTACGGCAAGCCTGCATTTCACTGCATAGTGCATACTGCTTGGATATAGGAACCTACCTATACCTAACAAACAATCTACCTACCTACGATTCAGCTCCTGGATATGGATTTTCGGATTGGAATCATTTGACTTGCTGCTAAGCCTTTGTCGTTCCTCCGTAGCATTTCGGTAGAAGTGCACTGTCAGAGCAAACAATTATTTGCCAATTAACGATCTGAGTAGACTCGTTAGGCTGGGATTTGTTTTGTTATTTAGTTCTGATGCTTGCAGTTGTTGTTGTTGTTGCTTCCTTCTATACCGTACTATGTTTTGCATAGCTCGTGGCTTCGGATTCGAGGCTGAACTATATGAAAGGATGAATGTGCGTCAGAGACATTTGAAAGACTGCATATGACTAGAATGCAAGCATCCATCTTTTGCATTCCATTTGCAGACTGCAGAATTGTCTGACATGCATATTTTCAAATGACATAACTCAATCCAAAAGTAATATCTTCGGTTTTATTGATGCAAATATAAGCAGGTCTGGAGGTACAGATACTTCCAATAGTGGCTTGAGGTGGAGGTAGATATGGTAAACTAAATAATGTGTGTTTATATTTCATTTGATGAAGTTTATTTGTCTTTCAATATTTATGTATCACTTAAATTGGGAAAAATTATAACAAATGATGATAACGATTTCATATTTATTTGAAGACTAGAAATATTATGTTGATTATTCTTTAAAACAGAACTTCTGCTAATTGATGCAGAAGATCAATACAATATTTCGGAGACAGAGCACTTAAATTTTAATAAATGTATTTATAATTGATTTTACTTTTTTCAACCTTTTGTCAATGCATAAACATAAATTCTAATCCGAAATACTTTCAAAATCAAACTCAGTGTGTTATTTAGAAGATTTCGGTAAGACTAAACATTTCAGCAAAATTCTACTCTTCGCTTATAAATATTTCATTTTATTTTATTAATTTTTATCAAAAACAGTATTGAACATTTAAGCCTCTATTACTCATTGTTTACAACCGAAGAACAGTCAATAGTGGATCCTGGTGGGGTCGTAGGGGTCATGACTCAACTCTGAGAGATTATTTTTTATTTTTGTTGAAATTCCCTTGATTTTAAAACTTATCGTATTGCGTTAAAAGATATAACCCAATAGAATTTTGTACTTTTAAAACAAATTTTGACTGAGGGCTGCACCAAGAATATAATATAAATCGAATATCCAGCACTATTCCAATTGCTCAGCACAAATTTTTCAACTTTTGACCAATGAACGATCAGCGATAAGGGTGTTCATATGAGCCATAAAGATGATATAATTAACTTGTATAAGTCAAGATTTCATCTAAAGATTTGTTAGTAATTTAACGATATACCTACACCAAAAAGCGTATTAATGTCGAAAGCAACTAAAATCTCTTTTGAAAATTTGATGTTTCAAGGTCCCTAGAGTCAAAATAAATGAATTTTAGCAAGATGGCTGCGCGTGCGTGTGAATGTACGTTCGTACGTCCGTTCCGTACGTTCGAAAAGTTTTTTTTCGTCATCCATAGCTCAAGAGTAGGGTTACTCCTCACAAAAACAGCAATCAGAAGCCTTATTTCGAGGGGGCCCTGGAAAGGCTTATCAAAGCTAGGTTTCAGAGTAAAGTACGACCCGTCACCATTATATAATGTTGTGCCCCGACGGAGCTCACATCTGATGAAGAGAAAGAATGCTTTTACAGTCAACTAGGATCCGCCTACAACTAGATTCCCCACTGAGATATTATATTTGTTAGGAAGACCTCAATGCTAAGGTCGGCAGTAACAACATCGGCCTAAGGCGTGTGATGGGTGTTCATGGTGTCGTCAATTGCAATGATAAAGGTAAGAGGTTCATTGACTTTTGCAACAGCAATGGCCTTGTGATTGGTGGTACTATATTTGAACACTAAATGTGTCATAAAATTATCTGGGTATCGACGGACAGGCAAGCGTCTTCTTAATAAATTGGCGAATGCGCGATTAATCGACGCTTTAGAAGCAGTCTCTTGGATATCCGAAACAGAAGAGTCGCCGACATGTGACTTCACTTTGACCACCACTGAATGATAGCTACCCTAAGATTGCGAACAGCTACAGTTTGAAGATCCAACGGAATAACACGAGCCCCCAAATTCATCATCGCCAGACTAAAGAATTCTACGACGTCAAAAATTCAGGGACCACCTGTCTAACGAAATTAGAACAATCAGGAGTACAGTCCATGACGACATCAAACACCATTGGAATGCTGTGAAAAATGTTTTCATTTCAGGTGCTGACAGAATAGTCGGTCAGAAAGAAGAAAACAACAACACTTGGCTTTCAGTAGAATCTTGGGCAAGGATCAATGTAAGCAAGCAATTAAAGGTTCGAATAACTGCTGCACAAGAAGGAGAAAGAAATGAGCTGGAATCCTTGTACTTCATACAAAAGAGAGAGGTTGACCGTAGTGTGCGCCTCTGTGACAAGCGTAACTACATCAACGCATTGGCAACGAAGAAGCAGATGATGATGCAAACATGTGCTACAGCAGGACCGTTTACAGAATGCCGAAGGAGCTGAAATAAGTAGACGGTACTATGATAAGTTCGATGGACGAGCAACTCAGAAGGTGGAAACTACACTTTTCCTCGGTTTCGAATCGAGTGTTCGCAAACAACGTATAGCCGATGCCTTTTGAAGCGCCTGAACAAACTAATCTGCGAATCCGCACCGCACCTCCCAGTAAAGATAAGATCGTTGCCGCAATTAAAGTACTTAAGAACAACAAAGCGGTAGGACTTGATGGAATTACCGCAGAGCTTTTACAAGCAGCGGCAACTGCAACAGCATCAAGTGAACTGCTTCACCCGCTCATAAAAGAAGCCTGGACCACTGAAAGCTTTTCCGAAGAGTGAAAGAAGGGAATAATCATCAAGCTAAAAACAAAAGGATATCTAACAAAGTGTGAAAATTGGAGAGGAATTTGCGTTCTACTTGTCGTTGCCAAAATAGTAGCAAAAGTCATACTGGAACGCATCAGAGAACACCTTGAGGCCACACTCAATGTCGAACAAGCAGGATTCCGCGCTAGATCCTCCTGTGTTAATCATATCAACACCGTGCGGATCATTATTGAGCAGTGGATTGAATTTCGATCACTACTACATAGCGTAAACGGTTAGTATATCTGGCTAACTTTAGGAGAGGCACCCAGAAAACTAATTGGTATTATTAAAGCAACATATAATGAATCCAAGTGTCACGTTCTGCACGATAATAGGTTGTTAGAGGATTTTAAAATCCGTAGCGGAGTCAGACACGGTTGTGTTCTGCAGCCAATATTGTTTTTGTCTAGCGGAGGGATCCATTGGACTTCGACATTATATTTAAAGCACTTGAGTTACGCGGACGATGTTTTTATACTCTTTCATAGAATCGTGGATCTCTATTAAATGACAACAAGCGTGGAGAGAGAAGCAGAAGTTTTGGGGCTGAAAATTAATTCCGGCAAAACAAAAATGATAAGCATCGGAACCCGACCATCCTCTCAAATAAACATTTCCACGCAACCGGTGGAAAAAGTGGAGAACTTTCAATATCTTGGAAGTATCGTCTACACCCAAGGCAAAACCGAACCAGACGTCATCTGCGGGATCGGTAAAGCAAAAGGGGTTTTAGGTATGCTGTCGAAAATTTGGAGGAATAAGTTTATCAGCTACGACTGTTCTGTACAAATGTCGAATCTCTGCTTCTTTATAGGTGCAGCATTTGGAAGATTACTTCAGCCATTAAAAGAAAACTGCTAACCTTCGTGAAAAGATGTCTTCGTAACATCCTAAAGGTTTTCTGGCCAAACCGTATATCAAATGAGGTCCTTCATACAAAAGACATTCCCGGAACCTATAGACTCTATAATACGAAGACGCAAGTTGGCAATGGATTCGACAGACATATGCTTCGAAAAGGTAACGACTGCATTGCAGGCTGAGCAATGTAGTGGAATCCGATCACACAAGAAGAAAGAATAGCTGGACGACCGAGAAGCACATGGCGCAGAACACTCGAGGCTTAATCAGCGTCACTAGGCAAAAGTTGGAGGGAGCCGAAACACATCTCCGAAAACCGTACATGGCGCGTAGGCGTAGTAGAGGCCCTATGCCCCTTTAGAGGTTCCCAACAGACTTAGCATGCCTGAGGACCTTAGTAGAAGTAAGTAGAAGTTTACAAACAATTGTTTTTAAGTAATTTTTTGGTAATTTTCAATTTTCTCAAGAACTAGAAGTAATAAAATCATCTAATTTTTATTTTTCATTAACTGATTATTAAAGAATTAATGGAAAATTCATATTTTTAAAATTTATTCAAATAAAGTTCCAATCATTACTTCTTTAACATGATAAATTAATCGAATCATAAAAAAAAAGCAATTGCAATACAAATGATAAGCAGTTTCTGCAGGGGACATTCTTCTTTTTTAAATATATTGCAGTGTACAAAGTAATGAATTTCTACAACAATATAGATTCCCATTACTTCATTTTGTTCCTAGAACACTGCCATTTCACCCTCAATTTCAATCGATCCCCAGCTGCTTCTTATTCTGTACAGCACAACAATTTCATTCGTTAAAAAAGTTTCATCAAATTGTTAAACTGTCAAAATCATTAGTTTTTTTTTTGTTGCTACAGATTATGTCAAAATTTAAATTAAGTTTATTAATCTATCAAAGGGTTCTTGGAACCTGAATTCATTCTCTTTTGAGCCGTCACTCTTGTTTTTGCACGAGTAATAATTCTGACGAATTTAATATTCTCTCTGTGACGTTTTAAGCGAAAACCTTTCCAAATTTAAAAAAAAAATAATTTTTGCCAAAAACCATTTTAAAAATGTCCACCGAAAACCTCATGTTAGGTTAGGTTAGGTTAAAGTGGATGTTGGTTGGGAAGTCCAACACACTTAGACCAAATTATGGTTGTGATATCACATGGATCAGTTCATCAGTTTAACTCGTCGTAAATAATGTCAGAATTTTTAAGATCGCTGCTATCGTTGAAGTAATAGTCTCCAAGTTGGATTCTACGTCATTGTGATAAGGCAGGACATGTGCACAGAAGTTGAGAGAGATGAGAGACAAAAATCATTTGCAGGGGCTCCAAGTCGAATAGCATGCCCTCCTATCAAGCAGTGCCCAGTCAGGACAACTATAACGTAGCTAGTGTGCAACCTACTCACAACGATTAATTGTTTTGGGCGCCTGGCGCTAAGATTAGGCCAAATTAGTTTTGTCGCTAAACAGGTGGTGGTGTTATTCCACCTGAAATTTGTTTTCTCTATGGTATCTTGCTTTGGCATAAGTTTACACGTAGCTAAGGGGATACCTATTCTAGCATTTTGAACCAGCAGAGGTAAAGTTGTTCCGCTTTTTGCATGTTCGTCAGCTTTGCAATTTCCTGGAATGTCTCTATGGCCCGGCACCCAGAAAAGGTGAATGTTGAACTGTGTAGCCAACTCCGTAAGAGATGATCGACAATTCAGGGCTGTTAGTGAGTTAGTGGAGACAGATTCTAGGGACTTTAATGCAGCTAGGCAATCCGAGAATATGCGTATATCATTAGTTGATATAACGTTTTCTCTAAGCTATGATAGGACTTCTTTTATAGCCAGGATTTCAGCTTGGAACATGCTACAGTGATCGGGTAGACGAAAGGAGAGACTTAAGTTTAGTCTATCTGAGTATACGCCTCCCATCCTTCGTTTTTCATCCGTCTGTATAAAAGTTTATAGGATCATCGTTCAAAATGATGTATTCTCCCAAGAAGACCAGGGAGGTATAGTCACTTTGAAGCTATAGTTATTAACCTGAGGATGGGGTATGGTGTAGTCAATATTACTGTTTATAGTTCTGAACGACATGACAAAAGCGGACCAAAGCACCTTGGGTCGCTTCGAGAGAAAAGTTCTTCGTGTGATCTACGGTCACGTATGCATCGAAGGGGAGTGGAGGAGAAGATGGAACGACGAACTGTACGGGCTGTACAGCGACGTAGACTTAGCCAGAAGGGTAAAAGTCCAACGACTAAGATGGCTGGGTCACGTAGAGCGCATAGAAACCAATGCTCCGGCCCGGAAAGTCTTCGAATCCGCACCCACAGGACAGCTCAGTAGAGGAAGACCGCGGATGAGGTGGCGCGCACAAGTGAAAGGTGACCTCACCCAACTTGGAGCGCGAAACTGGAGACATCTAGCTAAGGACCGAGCTAGATGGAGTAGTTTGTTGGGTGAGGCCCTAGTTCACACAGGACTGTAGCGCCACCTTAAGTAAGTAAGTAAGTTCTGAACGTGTTCAAAATATTGGTGCGGCCAGTTCCATTATTGATTCACAGAGAGGAGAAGGCTTAAAGCCGTATGGCTGTATTAGCGGCCGTTTGCTTGTTGAAAATGTCCAGCGGTGTTAGATGGAACAGAACATGAAGTGATGTGGAAGGGGTAGAGGGAAGTGCTCCTCCCATACACAGGCAGGCTGTTCGTTGGACTATATTAAGCACCGTCCACCATACCGCTACTCCGTAAGTAAGAATCGGCCTTATGACCGACATATAAAGCCAGTGTTTAATGCTGGGCTGAAGGCCCCATTTATTACCAATGGCCTTTTTACAGGAGAACAGGGCTACTGTGGCCTTGTTTATTCTCTCTTGAATAATAGGTTTCCAACAAAATTTCTATCCAAAACAAGACCCAAGTATTTTGTTTGGTCAGAGAATTTAAGTGGTACTTCGTTTATGAGGGGAGGGCCAATGAGAGGGACTTTGTATTTCCTTGTAAAGAGGACAAGGTGGGTTTTTTGTGGGTTAATTCCTAGTCCACACCGATTTACCCATCTGATGACCTTATTTAAAGCGTTTTGTAAGAGTTCTTTTAGTATTTTGGGATGTTTACCCGTTACTGCAATAGCAACATCGTCCGCATAAGCAAACACTCTGTATTCCTCTCTTTCTAGAGTAATTAGTAATTCATTTATTACTAACTTCCAAAGAAGAGGGGATAGGACATCACGTTGTGGCGAACCTCTGCTGACATCCCTTTGTGCAGTAAAATCGCCCAGCTTTGAATTGATAATCCTACTTTAACTTGTCTCCAAGGCATCGGGATGTATGCCAATTTAAGGCATCCCTTGAAGGTGTTTTCTAGGATGGGTATTAGAAAACTTGCATTTTCTTGCAGTTCAGCTGGAACTATACCAACCGGAAACCGCATGCTTAAAAACAACAATTTTGAATGCTGTGGTTCATCCTCACCCGAAAAAGGGAAAGGACAACTCCAACCCGTCAAATCTTCGGTCGATAAGTCTTCTTCCGAGCATTAGCAAAGTTTTCGAAAAGATCATTAATAGGGCTCTGACTAAGTGGGCTGCGGACAACAAAACAATTCCGGATATACAGTTCGGGTTCAAGGCGGGTCATGACACAATTCATGCTGCGTCTAAACTCGTTTCTGATATCCAATGGAATAAATCAAAACAACAATGCACAGGTGCTGTTCTGGTTGATTTGGAAAAGGCCATTGACATCGTATGGTTAGAGGGTCTTTACCTAAAACTGAGCAGGCTTGGCATAAGCAAGCCATTGTTGTATATACTTTATGATATGCTCAACGGTAGAAAGTTTGTTGTCAAAAGTGGCAATGTAACTTATACCAGAACATTCTCAATTAAAAATGGTCCTCAACAGGGAGCGGTGAATTCGCCGATTCTCTTCAGCATTTACACCAGCGATCTGATATGTAGTCTTACAAAGGCAATTGCGCACGCCGACGATCTAATTGCGTACTGAACGGCCCCAAAGGTTGAGGTTATTAGAATTCTCTTGCAGCGTGACAACTGGAAACTGAAAATAAATGTCCAGAAGTCGGAGACAATTCTGTTCCGCACTCCGTTGGCTAGGGCCACGAGGGATACGTGCAAGAATTGGAGCAAAATGGTCATCGTTGATCTTCACGGTCAGCCATTAGCGAACAAAAGAGTAGTGAAGTACCTCGGTATCTGGTTAGATCAGTTTTTATATTTCGACAGACACATAAATGCTGCTCTGACCAGGGCCAGAGGAGCCTTCACTTTGACGAAATGGCTGTTTTTTAGCAGTCATCTTGACCCCATAGTGAAGGTAATTTGCTACATGGCCCTCATACGGCCGATGATCGTTTATGGTTGTCCTGTGTGGTTCAACGTTGCCCCTTCCCAGATGGAGAAGTTTCGGGTACTCGAGCGGCAGTGTTCACGACACTGTACCGGCTTATTTTGAACAGCCGAGTCTACTTATGTGCATTACTATTCCAACGAGGTCCTTAACAACGGGGCTCGAATCAACAGAATTGACAATTTCGTGATAAAACTCGTTCGAGGTCACATTGCAAGAGCTATGTCTTCGACCAACAATTTAATTTTCGGGGCGTTCTATCCGAACGACGAGTATTTTGAGAGTGCACGCTTGAGCGGGTTCATTCCACCAAAGGCATTCCTCTTTTTATATAGATGCGGTCTGATAAAGGATAGATTGGCAGTTCCGTTAATCTACCACGTCAGACGAAGAACCGTGGATAGGCGACTCCCGTACAGTCGGGACGTCGTGGCACAAGGCGGAGCAGAGCTCCCTCGGTTCAGTAGGGCTCTGTCCGAACGGGACCGAACTGATAGGGTGAAGCAGGAGAACCATTTTTGGTGGTTTCAATCGGCACATGATAGTGGGTAGTCGGAATAGGATTTTAAGCCTTGGCCGACTTACATACTTGTTTAATAGTATTAGGGCTTAGTTTTAAATAAAATAGGCATGGTGGCACGAAAAAAAAAAATACAAAGGAAAACATAAAAAAAATAAAAAACATAAACAAAATAAATAAAAAATAAAAAAATAAAAGCCAACAAAAGGAACTTTTTTTAAGTAGTTTGTAAGTAAAAATAAAAAAGGATATTAATATTAGTTTTTTTTCAAATTTTCTAATAAATACAAAAATAAATAAAATTTAAATGAAGTAAAATAGATCTTAGGGCCGAAAGGCATTAGTTTTAAGTGTTATAATTTAACTAAGAGTGTCCGTATGGGACCATTAAGTAAGTTGTAAGTAATGTTAAATTTTATGAATTTTTGTCTAGCTTTAAGATAGGTTCAAGAATGAATTAATAAAAATGAATTAAAAAAAAAACAATTTTGAATGGGAATTAAAATATGTTCTTTAGAAATTAACATCTTAACTCAATGCTTTCTTTTTAATATAATTATTTTTGTTTTTTTGGAAACACTCTTATTCAGTTATTACTTATCTAATTATCATTTTAATAATTCAAACACTGCGGCTTTTTCACATTCAACAATTTGTTCAAAGCGGTTAAGAAATCACAAAAACAAATGTTTCTAGAAGTTTTATAAATAACGCATAAGCTAAAGCACAATGTAAGGAATTTATTTAAAAAATGGATTCTAACAAAATCTCAATTGCACACAAATAAGGACTTTCCAACTTTACTCAAACCATCACAAAAATATACATATATAAATAACAATTTTAAGGTTCTCATATGATAGGAATAACAAAATCTTTAAAGCTACATTTCCTTTTTCAAAATTCTCCATATTATCGCATATTTCCGAAAACCAACTTTATATTTCACATCTTGAAACAGAAATACATAACTGTCTTTTCAAACAATTTTAGTTTTCAGAGCATGGCTCACATTTTATACACAAAGTTTCGTTCTCTATTAAATTTTCAAGATAAAAGCACAAAACTTAAAATCCGTATCGATTCACCGCACCTTAAATAACAAATTGGTTTTCTTTTTAAAAGAAAATTTAAATAAACTATATATGATACCTTTATCCATATGGTTCTAGTATATACGTAAGAAGAAGACCAACAGGAACTTTCTTCGTCCTGTTATTGACATACAAAATTCTAGTCTTACCAACAATATTCGTAATTTGAAGACAAGAAATGTTATCCTTTTTCTATATGTAGCATCCTAAGAAGCAAAGATGTTATTTCTATCAATTCCCCACACCCTGTTTCGAAGCCCGAGCTTGAGCCCGTATATAATATGTACCTTCGCCATGGTCATAAGCATCTTTAATATATACATTTCATGGAACTGCAATCCGCACTGCCGCATATACCCTCTGATGATGATGCCCCCTATTCAAATTCCAATTCCGGTAAACCACCCACATGAACTAGTTTCACTGTTCAGAACTCTTTATGCAAGGATACACCACAAAAACCACTCCAGCATCACCCAGCATCCCCATAGCACCCCCAAAGAGTTCCTTTATTTTCTAAAATAAAAACCACAAAAAAGTGTGACTTACCACATATGCTGCAGACGAAGAACATCCAGAGAACAATGCCCATCCGAAGAACATCCGCCTTTTTGTTGATCATAATGTCCATGGCATCAATTCCTGTTCGACAAAAAGGAAGAAAATACAAACAAAAAAAAGGACATGAGAAAAGAAATAAACAAAACAGAATGAACAATAAGAAAAAGTATTAGGTACTATATCTATATAAATTTTGGTCTTTTGGACAAAAACCCATAAAGATCCCTATGGATGTGATAAGGATGCGAAAATGTTTATACAAAAACAAATAAAGGTCCTGTAAAGGAAAAACCAGCGAGGAGCACGAAAAAGTGAACATTAAAATCGCTTATAATTCAAATAATTCATCTGAATGTTTTTCTACCTCCATGAACAGAGATTCCAAAAACAATAAATAATCTTCAGGTTTATATACGTTAGCTCAACATTGCACCCTTATAAGTTAAGTTTGGTATGGAGTATAGTTCCTGGTTTTCATTGCGTCCTTTATTTTCTTGGTGTTCCTTGTTTTTTTTTCATTTTTTTAGTGTGCACTGCCCTTTCTGTGCCTTAGTAACCAACCAGCTAGCCAGCCAGTCAGCCAGCCAGAGAGCCAGCGTGCCTTCATTTCATTTTTTCATTTTAGCCAAAGAAAATGACCGAATTACTGGTGGTACCACCCAGAAGAACAATAAATTTTCTTTTTGTGATTACACTCGATTTTTTCGTTATTCGTTTATCCCAGAGTCAGGAGTAGACAAAAAATAAGAGGACCATCCGTCTCCTGTTTTGACTCTTTTGTAAAGAGAATTTCATCGAATAGGCCAGTTGACCAGAGATAAAAAAGCTAACTTCGGTTTTCGTTTTGGAAAATATACGCGCAGAAGGAAGAAATCTATGAATAGTATTGCTTAGGAACTTTATGTGACATTAGTCAATTTAAGGTTCCAAGTAGATCTTCAGATAAACTTTTATATACAACATGGCAAACATTATATTGCAACCTTTCATAAGAACATACTGGCAGGAATTTTTTAAATTTCAAAAACTAACAAATAATTAATGCCGGAGGTTTAAGATCAATGCCAGGCTTAGCGTCCTAAAATAATTCCAAAGGTACAGCCTCTTACGAGGAATTTAAAAATCCTCCCAGAGTCATGCTTTCGAATCCTTCATAAGAAGTGTAGGTCCAAATCATTCCTAAGTTAAATAGAACAGATTGGTTGAGAGTCACTAGGCCCTGGTCAAGTAACCTTGAAGATCTACGACCTATAGATCTTTCCTTCTAAGAAACTTAGAAAGATTGATTGATATCTATTTAAGGGCAAGTATTGCTACAAGACTTCTGCCTACTGTAAAGGCAAATTGGTGGAATCAACCTTACACACATTATAACGCACCATCGAATACTCCCTTCATAATAGAGAGTTCACTATGGTGGCTTTCCTTGAAATTGAAGTGCTTTTAACAACGGGGACACATCTGCAATCACAACTCTGACCGTAGAGAGTTCGCTTGGGGAGTTAATTCATTTAATGCTGAGTAGGAGAATAATTAAATCAAAACTGGGCAACGCTTCTGCTAGAAAATTCGTAATTAGTGAGAAACCGCAATGTGGTGTTCCATCCCCTCTCCACTGGAACTTTATGTTAAATAAAATCTTAACTGGTCTAGAAGCGTTTATGTGAATGACATTGCTATAGCGGTCTCAAAAAGCATTTTAACACCCTAAAAGACAAACTAATTTCTTGAACTCATCGGCGTGGACATCGGTAGACAGGCCGATTTTAATGTGGCAGTATGGTGGAGTGCTTTACAAAAAGCTATAAATCGCTACAAAATAAATAAAGTCCAACTTTTAGCGTGCCTTCGTAAATATAAGCGGTTCGTTTCGCACGAGTCTATCTGCAGCACTGGACACCGTATTCTACCTAATACCCTTTGATATACTTTGCAAACAAATAGCAGCAAGCTTTGCTTTTCGCCTCAAATCTTTATCGCAGTGGGTTAAAAAACAACATTGGCCACTTCGTAATTCTAAACTGTTTAGAATCAAATGCAAAAGCCCATAGCCTACACCAATCCCTAACTGCAATTCTACAGAAACTTCGAGATTCATATACCTTCCAGATCTTTCTAGGAGGATAAGGCAAGGCGATTAAATCCACTTTATAACAGATGAATCAAGACGAACTGAAAGGGTTGGTGTTGGTGTGTACTCTCAACGACAGAAATTAAGTGTCTCATTCCGCATTATCAGTCATTGTAACGTATTACAGGCGGAACTTTTGGCGAAAATTGAAGCCCTGGCTTAAAGAAAACGTGAAATCAACATCTGATATCCATATTTTCTCAGATATTCAGGCCGCTATCAAATCTCTGGACTCTGCCTCTACAAACTTTATAACAGTCCATAACTGTCGATTATCTCTATTGGACATGGCACAACAGCCTCACATTCAACTTTGCTTAGTGCCGGGCCATAGAGACATTCAAGGAAATTGTAAGGCAGCTGAATTCGCCAGAAATGGTATGGTACAACCCTTTCCACAACGTTTGGCAAATGCTGGCATAACAATCGCTATAACTAAACTATTGCTAATGGAAGAAGTCGGCAATCATCAGGTGGAATAATATCAGCGCGTGTCACGTCAGAAAACCAACTGGCCTACACTATAGATTTAAAGGTGCTTGCTATCTATTAGCAGATCGCACATAAGCTCGATAATCGGTGTCGGTAAGGTCCTCAAACTGTTTCATTGAATAGAAGAAACCCACAAGTTTCATGTGGTATCACAATGGACAATTGAACTGACCTAAGTATGTGCTACTCCTAAGCCCTGGTTCACTGGACACTGGGTTAAACAAACTCTTATACCCATTTTATTAAAAGATAGTTTGTAAGTCGTTAAGAGTTTTGAGTTTTTCAGAAATTTCATCTTAGTTTAAAAAAAAGCATTATTTTTAAAACAGTATTTTCATTTTAGTAACATTTTTGGAGCTTCTTTTTACCTTTAAACTAGTTTTGAAGATACTTAATAACATAGGCGTTAGTTAATTATTATGATCCAAGTTATGCTATTATCTTAGGATTATAAGAACTTACTTAGGTGACCAACAAATGCACCTGTGCATATAAAATAAAAACAGAATGCGTCCTAAGACAGAGCCCTGAAACAGGATGTGGTTGTTTATTGAGGTCACTTTTCGAACACATCAAGTTTTCCGATAAAAACTTGATATATTTTTCAATTAAATCGAAAGCAGCATCATACAAAATTTATTATTGGTATTTCAACTAGAATCAAAAACTTTACATATGTGTGAATTTCTTTTGACATCAGCATCAGACAGAGATTGTTCGCTGAACTTCATTCACAATATCTTATTCCTAAAACATCATAGAAGAAGCTTAACAAAATCCAAATAAAAATGCCCCTAAAACAAAGCTTTGAGGTAGTTTTAGATTTGAATAAATGATTATTTCGGAAAGTTTTCTACAGTTTAATGCAATTTTCTACAAAAATTAAGTTTGAAATACCATTGATTTACTTATTTGACGGTATTTAAAACTACAAGTAACTTTCAAAAGTTCCAAGGCAATATGCACACCAAGCTATGACGTTTCTTAACAGTTTAAATTCGAATAGCTAACTTAGTTTTGTAGAATTCTAGCATCCTACCTAACTGGGGAGATAAGACTTGAAGACAATTTCTGGGTTATATTTTTAATTTGTTTTATAAAACATTGCTGTGCACTAAAAAAATTACGATTACGATACGATTCGATGTATTTTTGAAAATTTTACTATAGCAACCAGTATTCTAACAAATCCTTAGCAAATTGTTCAAACAAGCTAAAATCACATTCACCAGAAAAACTTTCTTTTCCCAGTGGCAAAATGGCAAGATTAGGATCACGAAATCGTGCCTCACCCAGTAAATATGTTTTCCAGGTTTCGCCTCCAGCGACTATTTTTTTGTTTCCAAATGTGATAAACTGGCTTTCTTAGAGATGTATGTAGGTATATATGGGTAGAATAAAAATTTAATTTGTGAAAAACCTTTATTTTTGAAGTGGCTAGGCCAACAATAATTGAAGAAACATTGAAAAGTTTCCCTGTGACTTAAGTTAATGAAACCCTCAATTTCTGCTATTTTACTTCAACTTATTTCTATTAATTTTTTAAACCGCTTGATCTGTTTAGACGTAATTTAGGAATTTATCGTAGCTAAGTTGACCTAAAATTCGTTAAATGTAAAAAATCTTAAAAGGTGTAAAATCAACATCTTTCTATACTCCTATATACTAATAATTTGCGTTAATAATTTTTGATCGTGAAGAAGAATGAAGTGAGCAGGACTTCAATTCTAATGATTTACGTTTATTTGTACAATCGAATATAACAAAATTGAATATTCAACAAAAACAAGTGTATGACACAATTATGCAAGCCGTTTCCAATAATACAGGTGGATTATATTTCTTGGATGCACCTGGTGGTACAGGCAAAACTTTCGTTGTATCATTGACTATTCGTTCGAAACAGAAAATTGAATTATTAGAAGGTGGTCGGACCGCACACCCTGCATTAAAATTGCCATTGAATGTATGGGTGATTGAAACTCCTACTGGCAATACTTCGAGAAATTATGCTATGGCAAAAGTTCTGCGATTAACGTCAATTATTTTATGGGATGAGTGCACAATGGCGAAAAAAAAATCAATAGAAGCATTTAACATTCAACAGCTATTTTAGTGGTGCTCTGATATTGCTGTCAGGGGACTTTCGTCAAACATTGCCTGTCATTCCTCGACCAACTCCTACTGATGGATGAAATAAACGCCTGTTTGAAGTCATCAGTTCTTTGGAGATATGTACGACAATTGACACTGAACATTAATATGCGTATTCACCTACATAATGATGCAACTGCCCATGAGTTATCAAAACAATTGTTAGAAATTGGTGATGGCAAAATACCAATCGACAGTACCAACGGATTGATCAATTTACCGAACAATTTGTTTACAATTTCGCAATCTATAGATTGAATGTGTTTTTCCGAATATTCTTCAGAATTAGAGAAATCATGACTGGTTGAGAGAACGCACCATTTTAGCACCGAAAAACATTCATATCAATGCCATTAATTTTCAAATTCAAGTGAACTTCACGCTAAGAACTTTTTTCTAGAAACAATCAAAGGTGTTTCCACATTTTTGTCATAGTCCATGCTTCTGCACCTTAGCAGGACTAAAATGATAAGGGTTTTTTTATGGTTTGCAAGAGATAGAGCTTTAGTACTCAATTGTTTTCCTAGCCCAAAGAAACAGTGGTTACACACAGAAAAATAATGCAATGTAAAATCAAAAGGAAGAATTGTCGATTTTCATAATATGCGATCTGTTCTTTGTTAAATGATTTCGTTACGATCCAACGTTGTTTCATTTTGATTTAATGTTGAACCATGTCATTATGTACAATAATAACAATGATTTAACAATATGCAAGGTATAAAAGACAACACAAAAAGATTAATGTTAAAATAAAATTGTTTTATATATAATTAACATCCAACAATGTTAAAATGAAATGTTCAATACAGACATTCTACGATAGAAATGTTTATTGTTAAAATAAAAATTTCTGATCTTAAAAACATCTTGAATAACGTAAGTGAAAGCTAATTGAAATAACAATCCTTGAGACATGTTTTTAATTAGATTGGATCGTGTTGAAACAAATCGAAACGGCTACACAAAATTTCTGGTTGCTTATTTGCTACTCTTGTTTATTTAGTTTTATAACAATGAAAAAAGAAACAAATACATTGTTGGAATTGAATTTTTTTCAAAATTAAAGTACAATTAATTTTACTTTTTAAATGAAATATTTATTATGAAAGAAAATTCAAAATAAAAATATCTGAAATCGAGTTATATTTTGTCTTCCCCACATAAATATCCTTTCCTTTAATTTTAGGAATGACATAAAACTATTCCGTTATAAATAATGTATTGTTATAACGCAATCAGACGAATTCAATTTTATTTTAATATTTAATCATATTAAAACAAGATTCGGTCGTGTTAAAACATATCGAAGCTCCATGAAATAAAATTGATCGTTCTTATTTTAATATGAGATCTTGTTGAAATAAAATTATTATATATTGAATTCCACAAAATTTACATGAAGTGCCGTTATTTTTCCTAACTAGGTTTCTGCAAAATATTTGGACAAATTATATCAGTTCACTTATATTATAGTCGCGTCTCGTGTCGGAAGGATTTAATAAAGTTAAAAGTTTTTTAGTGAAAAGTAATAAGTTCAAAAGAAAACGAAGCTTCTTCTATTCTTCTTCGATAGAAATAGATGAAACAATAAATTTTGTAACGAAAATTAAAGTCAATATAATAATAAACCCACCAATTATTCATGAAAACAAAATATACAAAGGAGACAAGTTGGGCGACTTATTGAACACTTTTAATTTGACTTGTGGAAAGAAGATATTCAAGAAACGATTTCACCGATTGGTCTTCACGCGGGTTTTCAAAAAAACATTATTCAGTTGGAAAAAGAGTGAGATATTTGTTCATGTACTTATTTTTTTTATATTTAACTGTTTTCCTGCCTACTTATGATACAGTTCGGTATTGATGGTGATACTTTGTCGTTTCTTTGTTGGGAAGCCAGACTAGGTTTTCCACAAGATTAACTATTATATTTGTTTGGACAAGTCGGAAACTTGAACCTATCTAAGGTAGACAACGTACGAAACCAACGGCCATCGAAGTGATTTGTTTCTAGCTAATTTAATCAATATAACTTTCGTGACATTTAGTTTACAGATTGCCTAAGGATTTTCCAACAAAATTAGAAGACATACTGAAGGAATTCCCTTATGAAAAAAAGTAGGCATATTTTCTCAAAGTAGTTCGATAAATAACTGTATTTTAGATTCTAATTTTCAGGAATGTTACTTCATTCCTTGTGGTAACCCTGGGGGTAACCTTTGGAACAGATACGTTAACCAAAGAGCAAGGCGTTTACAGTTCGAAACGAAAATAAATTAATCTTTACAATTGGAAAATGGACCTTTAAGGCAGAGAACATTTACATTACAACTGGAACTTATATCATCTGCAACCTACTTCGATTTTTGACGAATTGGCACTTTTCTGCAATACAAAGTCTGCCAAGCTAGTAAGTTTACACTTTTTTTTTTTAAATTATGAGTGAACCAGATCAGAATTTTAATAAAATTTGTTTTGATGTAGGTATTACAAAACTTTTGTGTGCAAATATAAAAAAACTGATTTTTAAATATGATCATATAGCCAATGAATTGTGTAAATTGTATAAGATATCTTATTTTGTTAAAGTTTGTACTTAAATTTAAATCTTGTGTTATGAAGTTGAGAATTGGGCAAATTTAAAAACGAAACGCTATT
Organism: Eupeodes corollae; assembly: GCF_945859685.1. NCBI lineage: Eukaryota > Metazoa > Arthropoda > Insecta > Diptera > Syrphidae > Eupeodes > Eupeodes corollae. The sequence goes on from NC_079147.1 coordinate 103,438,657, forward strand.
GAAAGTACTATATGAGTTCAGAAGCTCGACCGTACGTCTTTTTTTTTTGCAATTATGAGTAAATATATTAAAGAAACAAAGATTTGAAATTACTGTTTATTAATTATATGTACATATAAAACTAATTAAAATCAATAAAAATTAAAGATATGATTAAACTAACATATTTATTTGCTATTTTATTTATACTATTAAAACAATGTCTTGCAATTCACTTTGAATAATGATGCAATGAATTAACATGACAACTAATTGATTTAAAAGGAATAATCATGTTGTTTTATCATGGAGATCGATTAATTTCAATATGATTTATCGTTTTGTTTCAATAGGTGGATCAAAACGATTCAACAGGAAAAGCCATGTTGTTTTAACATGTGAACAAGTTTATTTTAACAGGATTAGTAAAATTGATTTAACATGATGATCAAAATGATTCAAAAGGAATGGTCGAATCAATTTAAAAGGAAGACTAAATTGTTTCAACAAGGTCTACCAAGTTGATTCAACATGACCATAAAGGTGATTCAAAAAGAATCATAAAGTTATTTTAACATGAGATCAATATAAATTTAACTTAAATTCACATGTTATAATAACATGATTTAAGATAAAATTAATTTAAAATTTTTTACGAAATTTACATATTAAATTAACATGAAACGTCTATGAAGCAAAATCATTGGTAAAACATGTTGAATCATGTTTATTTTTTTTGAATTTACATTGGTTTTTCTCTGTGTGTAGCAGGAGTAATTTTGCGTTTTATCTCAGCGCTGGTGATAATTTCTGCATCTATAGTGGATCCAGGTAGACGAAGGCCTAAACTTCCTTAAAATTACGTCTGTAGACTATGAAGTTTAGACAGAGACGCCTGTGTTTTAATTCCTTGATAACAGCATGTACCTTGTTTCGCCAAACTGATTTTTGGTGCCTCTGGATCAATGCTCTCAAAAGCAAAATTGACACCTCGCTGAGTTCTTCAGATTATGTCAATGTCAATGTTATCAGCATATGCCATTAATTGGACAGACTTTTGAAAGATAGTGCCTCCAATTTTAACGTGGGAACTCTGCATTACTCTTTCAATGACGATTTTAAGAAAATCACATAAAAGCGCATCATATTTGAACCACTGACTGTTAACTTTCCAGTGGCAACATTGCCTTGAAGCCATCAGAGATACCGCCTCTGAAGTGATAGGTTTCATACGGCCACCACAGCGAAACCCATGGTTTCACGACAACAAGAGGCATACAAAACGGCGCTGCACAAAAGGCCTAGAGCTGCTCGCGAGCTCTACGAGCAGAAGAGGAGAGAGGAACAGTGGCTTCTTAGATGGAAAAAAGAGAGCATGAGAAGCGTGCGATCGAGGAGATAGACGGATGTCACAACAGGAATGAGGTTCGTAAATTTTACCAAAAGGTAAAACAAACCTCCCAAGGGTACCAGCCACAAACGGAAGCCTGTAAACACAATCAGAGGAACATCGTAGTAGAACCGCAGTCGATGCTGACCATATGGAATGATCACTTCTCCAAATTATATAACGGCGATGACGAACCGAATTCCGCTGTAAAGGAGATATATCCACTCAACCTCGGCGACGTGGATTAACAATTCCGCCTACCCGACCTTGACGAAGTGAAGATAGCTATATCTAAACTTAAGTCAAACAAAGCTGCTGGAGCTGACGGCATAGCTGCCGAATTATTCAAAGCAGCAGGCGGTGACTTGGTACGAAGCATGCACCAACTCATCTGCAAAATATGGTCGGAAGAAAGCATGCCCGATGAGTGGAATCTCAGCATAGTGTGCCCGATACATAAGAAAGGAGACCCTCTGAACTGCGCCAACTACAGAGGCATCAGTCTGCTTAACATTGCGTATAAGATCCTCTCTGCCGTATTATGTGAACGTCTGAAGCCATTCGTCAACAACCTGATTGGTCCTTATCAGTGTGGCTTCAGACCAGGAAAGTTTACTATCGACCAAATATTCACACAACGCAGATCTTGGAAAAATCAAAGAAACTTCAAATCGATACCCACCATCTCTTTATCGATTTCAAAAAAGGACACTGAACAACGACGTCTTGGACAAAACGTCACCATGCACCGCTATAACTTTGAGGTAGTTAAGGACTTTGTCTACCTAGGCACCGCTATTAACACAGACAACGACACCAGCGCTGAAATCAAACGAAGAATAACTCTTGCAAATCGCTGCTTCTTTGGACTTAGAAGGCCATTGAGAAGTAAAGTCCTCTCTCGAGCATCTATAATCACCATCTATAAGACACGCATTATCCCGGTTCTCATTTATGGCGCTGAGGCCTGGACCCTGTCAAAGAAAAATGAGAGCGTCTTAGGATGCTTCGAGAGAAAAATTCTTCGGGTGATTTTTGGTCCCGTACGCATAGATGAAAAATGGAGGAGAAGATATAACGACGAACTGTACGGGCTGTACAGCGACACTGACCTAGTTATCAGAATTAAAGTCCAACGGCTTAGATGGCTAGGTCATGTAGAGCGGATTAACTTCAACGCTCCAGCCCTGAAGGTCTTCGAATCCAATCCCGAGGGACGGCGCAGTAGAAGAAGACCGCGACTCAGGTGGCGCACCCAGGTGGGGGTGGACCTCAACCAACTTGGCGTGCGAAACTGAGGACAGCTAGCTAGGGACCGAGCTGGATGGAGACGCTTGTTGGTTGAAGCCCAGGTCCGCCCCGGACTGTAGCGCCACCTTAAGTAAGTAAGTAAGACTGTTAATTTTCATGGCTTAAAATAATCTGATAAGGTACTATCAGGGCTGACAATGGGCTCTAGACGTTAACATATTACGATAGGGAAGATTTTTTATTCTATTTTAAAGGTTCTGATTCCTCTAAAGTTGGTGTACTTTTGACAATATTAACCAGTTAATATTTCACTTATTCATCTTAAGGCCTTGAATTAGTCGTCCGTCAAAGTTCCATTTTATGAGTTTTTTTTGAAATGAGAGAACGTTTTTAAAATGTTGGAACCCGAAGTTTTACAGAATATTGCAAAAACTATACACAACCTTCTAATTTAAGAAGATGATAAGATTAAGGCAAGGAAGAAATTTGCAATACATTTTATTTGTGTTCTAAAAGTCTCTGAAGAAAAGTCAAAGAACGAAAAACGGGACATACGCCCGCACTGAGTGTTTATAATATCTTCAAAAAATCAATATATTCTTAGTAAAAAGTATATTTTCAGTTGAAGTTACGACCCTCTGTAAATTGTGAATTGTAAATGTTTATTTGAAATTTAAATTTCTTTCCATAGCACATAAAAAAAACTGCAATTTTGGTGAAATTCTCTATAATTTTATATAAGCTCATAGTAGCCAAGGCCATCGAAGAAGCATTTCGCAATAAATTCTGAGTAAGCACCTGATGGAGGTGTATCTATGAATATATGTGTTTACTCTGTGTATAAAGGTGGTAAGATGATGTCTCAGAAGACGGCTTATTACTTTGCTTATTTGTTGTTATAAAACTTAAGGGAATAGGTAGGGTATACCTACAAGGTATAAAGTAGCCACCGCTACGTCATTTTCTTTCAATGCTAAGATGATGATGATGGTAGACGGTGCGGCGGCTGCGAGCGGTTCGTTGGAGCTTTGGGAAATAAGAATGAATCGACAGAGTATAGAAAATAAGGATATAATATAAAATATTATATAATGTACCTTGCGCGTATAAGGAGGTAAGAAAGGTACAGGTCGAAAGGTACCTATCCTTAACCTATATCTATGTTAAATCGAGTTTAGAGGATAAGGTGCGGCTCGCGAGTATACTTAATTGAAAATTACCCATTATACTTATTATGAAAATCTTCTTTAAATGGAAATTGTGTTATTAATACAGAATGAGGGCTGGTATAACCATAGGTAAGCTGTATCTATAAGATCTTTTATTATTATGCAGTTTATCTTTGGCCATATTGAGGGAATTAAGTAAGTAACGACGTACAATAAAGTTGGATGTAAATATTACAAATTTTAATGAGAAGAACCAAATTCAAGGCTTTATAAAGACATTAAATTTAACATTGTGTTTAAAGGATGCTCGATTTGTTTCTAACTTAAAGATTATAATTGTTTCTAAAAGGTTATTACTTAAGCTGATGAATTTAAATATTTGATTAGTTGACAAAGTGAAGAAATAAACGATTGGCTTGAATCAATCAAACTATCTCTTAAACTTAAGTAAAAAACTAACATTTCAATTCGATTCCAATCAAAAGAAATAAATAAAAAGCGTCCAAAAGTTAACACGTTTTTACTTTAAACAAAAAAAAAGAAATAAATAAACAATATTCAAGTGGAAATCTGTTTGAAGACATCAAATAAGAAATTCTAAGAATTAAACTCAATTTAATAAATTTATTTCAAAGTTGTCTTGGATCAAAAGTTATTTCCTAGAATATCCTTAGAAGATCTGTGTATACAAAACTTTTGATACCTTAGTCAACTAATAAACGTTGTTATTATTTTTCCAGGTAAGAAGTCAAATATTTCTAGAGAACTACTATCCCATCATGCTTCTAAAAAGATATCACCTAAACTTTGAAAAATAATATATTTTATTGAAATTAATAGCTTAAGGAAATTTAAGTAGCACATGATAAAAGTTATGATAAATTCATTGATCAAAATCAAATAATAACGCGAGAAGAACTAAAATGTGTGTTTTTATTGAAATATTACTGTATATGTGTAATTTAACTTTTTGGTCTCCAACTTTGAAATAATTTTTGTAGTGATATCAATTCCGTCTAGATATTTTTATGAGGTTGGCATCGTTTGCTAAGAATCTGTAAATCACAAAAATTGAACCTTCTGATGAATATTTTAATATTGTTGACTTTAATCTGCCAAATATTGAATACGGGCAAAATCAACAAAATTGGAATGTTATCATCCCGTTAATTCTTCGTCGAACAACAACAGAGTCCTTTTAATCAATGGAATTATTCATTTGGACTAAATCAATTAAGCAATGTCTCAAAAACCAAATTTGTAAAATATTGGACCTTGTGTAAGTACTTTTTTGACCAGGTCTGATGGAACTACATTACGCGCTGATATAAACCTCATTAAGGAAGACACCGTACTGCATTACCTACTTCATCAAACTTAAATATTATTAATATACAATGTTTAAATGGAAGACATGTGCATTCAAGAGGACACAAGCGTCCACAGGTTTTTTTTTCTCAAAACTCACCTCTGTCTATCAACTCCTACCCGATGTGGTGAACATCGGTGGGCCTAGTACCTCAACTGGGGATTTTGTTCCAACCACAGGGAAAAGTTGTTGAGGGCATTAAATAAGAGAGGGGGAGAGGTCTTTTCACTGAGGCATCTCTCTTTATCCAGACTCCCGAGATGGAATCAACGGTGGAGTTTACAGTAATAGTAAGGCTGAACTACTTAGTGAACACCTTATAAGGCTTCTATGATTTATTCAGAGCATAGGTCTATAAGGAGCGAGGAGCTCCCCGTCCTAGATTTTATACTAAGGATCTGGCCGTCGGGGTGACTTCGTGACCACGTACAAACATCCTAGTTGCGAAGCGACAACAAGCTTCGGATATGGATAGATTAACTGTTGGCAACCCTTGCAAACGAATTAAGGACAACGAACTTCGGATATGCACGTGGAATGATAGGTCCCTTAATAGAAAGATTGCCATATCTAAGCTGAAGTTTAATAAGGCCGCTGGAGCGTATGGCTTGAATGCCGAGCTCTTTAAAGCAGCTGGAGATAAGTTGGTTAGGAGCATGCACCAACTTATCTGTAAGATATGGTCGGAAGAAAACATGCCCGATGAATGGAACCTCAGTATTGTTTGCCAACTATAGAGGAATCAGTCTGCTACTGCTTTACATCGCCTCTAAAATCTTCTCTGCCGTACTATGTGAACGTCTAAAGCCCATCGTCAATAACCTGATAGGTCCTTATCAGTGTGGTTTTAGACCAGGAAAGTCCATAGTTGATCAATCATTCATATTACGGCAGATCCTGGAAAAAACCCAAGAACACCAAATCGAGACTCACCATCTTTTCATCGATTTCAATGCCGTAGATGACAGCATCTACAGGGACGAGCTGTATAGAGCCATGTCTAGTTTTGGCATCCCTGCCAAACTGGTCTGTTAGTGCAGGATGACCATGGAGAATTCACGCTGCTCCATAAAGGTTGGAAACAACTTAACAGAACCTTTCGATGTCAAAAAAGGTTTAAGACAAGGTGATGCGCTGTCAAGTGATTTTTTTTTACATCGGGCTTGAAAGAATAGTCCAGAGCTCACACGGCAACACTAGAGGCACTATCTTTCAAAAGTCTGTCCAAATACTAGCATATGCTGATGACATTGACATAATCGGAAGAACTCAGCGTGATGTCAATATGGCTTTTGTGAGTATTGAGGCAGAGGCGGCAAAAATTTGATTAACGGTTAATGAGGGCAAAACAAAGTATATGCTGTCGTCAAGAAAGGACATGCAACACCGAAGTCTTTGTCAAAATGTCACCATTGACAGACGTAACTTTGAGATAGTCAAGGACTTCGTCCACATAGGCTCCGCTGTAAACGCAGAAAACAACACCAGCGCTGAGATCAAACGCAGAATAACTCTTGCTTACTGCTTTTTCTGAAGGTTTAGAAAGCAATTGAGTGGTCCTCTCCCGAGAGACCAAAGTGTCGCTATATAAGAACATTATCATCCCCGTTTTGCTATTCGATGCAGAAGCATGGATGAAAGCACCTTGGGTCAGTTTTTTGAGAGAAAAGTTCTTCGTCTGATCTACGGTCCCGTATGCATTGAAGATAAATGGAGGAGAAGATCGAACGACGAGCTGTACAGCGACGCAGAATTAGCCAGGAGATTAAAATTCCAACGACAAAGATGGCTGGTTCACGTATAGCGCATGGAAACCAATGCACCGATTCGGAATGTCTTCTTATCCACATTCACACTTCAGCACAGTAGAGGCAATTTTTACCAGTAGTCTGTATGTGCTCCATATGACCATATTCCCTTGGCATGCAGAGATGTTAAAGTTGTGTTTATACCCAAAGCAGGTAAATGCTTGTCGGTCAATTCTAAAGATTTACGACCTATAAGTCTATCATCATTCCTTTTTAAGACTTTATAAAGATTGATTGATATCCATTTAAGAACAAGTATTGATACAGGACTTCTGTTTACGGCTCAACATGCCTACTGTAAAGGTAACATTTAACATTTAGCTTGTCTGTGTAAATATAAGCGGATCGCTAAGCACGACTCCATCTGCTTTTTACAACCAATTCTAAAGCTCACGGACTACACCATCCCAATAAACTTCCACATTTCTATACCTTCCAGATCTTTCTGGGAGTATAGGGCGCTCCTGGAAGACGATTCAATCCACTTCAACACAGATCAATCGAAAACAACTTAAAAGGTTGGTGATGGTGTGTACTTTGAACGGCTGAAATAAGGTCTCTCATTCCGGCTTTTCAGTTATTTTAACGTTATACAGACGAACTTCTGGGGATAAAAAAGTCTTGCCTGGCTTAAGGAAAACGTGATATTAACATAGATATCCATATTTTCTTAGATAGTAAGACCGCTATTAAATCTCTGGACTCTGTCTCTACAAACTCTGTAACAGTCCACAACTGCTGATCATTTCAAATGGAGACGGCACAACAGTTTTTCCAGGTAAGACAGATGAACTCGCCAGGAACGGTACAGTGCAGCCAATCCTACCACGTTTGGCAAATACTGGCATACCAATCGTTACTTGTAAACTGTTGCTAATGCAAGACGCCATGAAGAAGGCAAACACCAGGTTGAACAGCATCACCACGTATCAGGTCACAAAAAAAAACATCTAGTCTACACCATATTTAAAGCGATCAAGGTGCTTGCTACCTCTAAACAGATCGCATATAAGCTCGATAATCGATGTCATAACCGGTATCTGTTTAATAGGAAAACACGCCACGTGGCTAGGACTATTCTCAAATGACATTTGCAGAAGCTCTATAAATGAAGAAGAGGAGCAAACAGTTCTTCATTTCCCTGCCCTGCTTTAGCTAAAAAAAAACGCAAGAATTACCGAAGAGAATTCTTCTATGATGATCTCAATCATATTAACATAATCAGTCTTTTACGTTTCGTGAGGGACTGAAACTGGTTTCATAGGTCTTAAGAGTAATCCTCAAGATTTATATGGTAGCCCAGTGGGTTATTGTACTGGCCTAAGTGTGTCCTATTCCACCAACAACTTTAACCACTTAAACCTAACCTAAAAGAGGAAGACCGCTGATAAGGTGGCGCCCACAAGTGGAAAGTGACCTCACCCTTTAAATGTTTTAGTTTTTAAAACCGCAGTTTTGTATTTCAAAAATTCTCGGTAGTATAGTTTCACTGATGGATGCCTAAGGCTATGATAAGCGAAATAGATGGTTAACGACATTAGTATTTATTTTTCTAAATATTGTGTACATAGCTAAAATTCCTTCATTTTTGTATTAATTATTTATCATATATTTATTTTATAATTTTTAGAAACAGATGTTTATAGTTTTTTCCGTTGAAATTATTTACATATGTTTGTTTTTTTATTAATTTTGTTTTGTTAATAATAATGTGCCTATCATTATTTATCTATGTCAACTATTTATGTCCATATCTCTATTTGTTTAAATCGGTTACATGGACAAAAAATTAATTCCGCTGGAAGCTACATCAACATTTCTTTTTTTAAACTTAATACAATATAAATCAATTTAAGGACTAATCAACTTCAAACTAAATAAATTACATCCTGTACCTAGTTACGTAGATTCCTACATCAAACTCAATAATATGTAATAAAAACAACCTAACAACAAAAATAACAAATTTACACGGACGTACATGAAACTCAGTCATTTACAATTTAATTTATTAACAAAACCAAATTTTAATTTATTTTTAATCTATTTATTTGTTTGCGTGAAAGAATTTAATATTTTGTTTTGTTTTTTTTGGAATTGTTGTTGGATTTTTCAGTGCTATTTTTCCACAACAAATATTTATGACATTGCTTTTGGTAATTAGCTGATTGTGTAGTATTATGGCATCATGAACTCTAAATTTCCCAGCATTGTAAAAAAAATTAAATAATTTAAAAATAAAATAATAATAATAATCCGATGCATAGTTTAATTGGACCAATGCAAGGATATGTGCGTATTTAAGTTAATTGTGTTATGCTAAGTACGTGTGTTCTGTACATAATTATTATGTTGTGTATCATATTTTAAAAACTCTGTTTATTTTGAATATTTTTTTTTGGAAATTAAATTTGGAATTAAGTTAAAAGAGTTGTTTTTTTTTTTGTTTTAAATAAGTTTACATGTTTATATTGTTATAAAAAAGTTTGTTATTTATTTCATATTTATATATATTTTTTTAAGTTAAAATTAATACATATGTACAGAGCAACGTACGTGTACATATTATGATAAATGGTAACGTTTTATTTTGATAAACTATTGAAAGAAATTTATTAATCCATCATAATCTATTAGTTTGAAGTTGTTTTTAATCTGAATTCATGTTCAACTAAATTAATATAGTTTTGTGTAGTTAATTGTTTGGTACATATGTTATGTGTTTTTTTTTTCAATCTGGCAATACTTTTTTCGGAATTGATCTCTTTGACAGCTGTCACTTAATTTATGCCCAGTTCGGTTTGTCATTTTTTAACCAATAGAATTTTACATGAAAAAAGTTTTCAAATCGTCTAAATGTTTTACCAAAATAATGTTTTGGCGAAACAATCGCCTGTGGCGTGGCCTCCAAGATCGTGCGATTCAACACTACTTGAACGTTTTTTGGTGGGGTTATGTGAAGTAATTTGTCTACGCAGATAGACGCGAAACGATTGGCACCTTGGAAAATAATATTCGGTGCGTTATTGCAGACATACGGCCAGAACGTTGTTTCATAAGGCAAAATGTAGTCGAAGTACTAGCATCAATTTTTACCAAATTTTCGTACTATTTTTTGTAGATTTTATTTTTTATGAAAAAAAAACGGACTGTTAGATTTTTATATAAAAATTACTTGATATTGGAAACAATATTTTCTGTGAAATAAAATAAGTTTGAAGCCAAAATTTTTAATTTTTGAAAAGCTATTTGGGCCGAAAGTAAATTTTTACCAAGTTTTAGTATTGCTTTGTTTTAGAGTTTTATTTTATGTAAAAAAAACTTTCAATTTGAATTTTATTAAAATTTTACCAAATGTTGAAAACAATATTTCTTATAAGATAAAATTAGTTTGAAGCTATTATTTTAAAGTTTTTAAAAGATATTTGAGTCGAAAACATTTTTTACCAACTTTTCTTAATTTATTGTTCGGTTTTTAATTTTTTGTAAAAAAAAACTGTCAATTCGATTTTTTTAAGACTTTAACTGAATATTGATAACAAGATTTTTCGAAAGATAAAAGTAAATTAAAGCCAATATCTCAAAGTTTTGAAAAGATATTTGAGTCGAAAATCAATTTTTACCAACTTTTATTAATTTTTTTTTTGGTTTTTATTTTTTGTAAAAAAACTGTCAATTCGATTTTTCTCAAGATTTTTCAAAATGTTGAAAACAATATTTGTTATAAGTTAAAACAAGTTTGAAGCCTAAATTTTAAGTTTTTGAAAAGATATTTGAGTCGATATTGAATTTTTACTAACTTTATGAGTAATGTTTTTTTTAGATTTTTATTTTTTATAAAAAAAAACTGTCAATTCGATTTTTCTCAAAATTTTATCAGATGTCAAAAACATTATTCTTCGTTGCACAAAAATGTTTTAGAGATGAAATCATGTTTCAGTCGTAAAATTTTGGAGGTGACAAATTTTTTTTTTCAGTTTTATTGATTTATAAAAAAAACCGTTATATTGATTTTTTTCAAAAAATATACCTGTTTGGTATCACGTTACAATCTATAACATTAAATTTAATTCAAGTCTCTAGCGTTTTTTGTTCGTAAGATATTTAGGGTTAACCAAAATTTTCACCTTTTTTTCAAACTGCTATGGTAAAAAAACCACCCACGCAATTTTCTTGAGAGCCCTTTCTGCATCTTTCTGCCTTATGATCTGTATAACAAAATTTATTTGAAGTTGATATCTCTTCTGGTTCTTGAGCTATGGACGACGAAAAAAACGTCGCGAGCGTACGTACACACGCATGCACAGACATCTTTCTAAAAATCTTTTATTTCGACTCTAGGGACCTTGAAACGTCGAGAAATGTCAACATTTTCAATTTGACAATAACTTCCTATGGGAAGTTAATAATATATTGTAACGTGATATCAAAGAAGTATATTTTTTGATATCACGGTTTTTTTATAAATCAAAAAAACTGAAAAAAAAATGTTCACCTCCAAAATTTTAGGACTTAAATATTATTTCATCTCCAAAACAATTTTGTGCAACGAAGAATATTTTTTTTGACATCTGATAAAATTTTTAGAAAAATCTAATAATTTTCGACTTTAATATCTTAATAAAACGTTGAGATATTGGCATCAATCTAATTTTAGCTTATAAGAAAAATTGTTTTCAACATTCGTTTATATTTTGAGAAAAATCGAATTGACAGTTTTCTTACAAAAATAAAAACCTAGATTAAAACAACACTAAGACTTGCTAAAAATTTACTTTCGACTAAAATAGCTTCCCAAAAATTTAAAAATATTGATTTCGAACTTATTTAAACTCACCTAAAATATTGTTTTCGACATTCAATGAATTTTTGATAAAAATCCAACGGTCCGTTTTTTCATAAAACAAATGAAATCTACAAAAATAATACGAACGTTTGGTAAATATGATGTTCGGTTCTCGATATCACTTGAACTATAGAAGGTATTGACTTCAAATTAATTTCATTCATCCGATTTGTATTTGTTTATATAAGAAATAAAAACTAAAAAGAAATGCTACTAAAATTAATTGAAAATTGTTCAACGATTTAAAAATCTCGTTAGCAAAAATTGATTTTGAAATCAATCTATTTCGTCATATGCAAAATATTGTTATTCATTTTTAGAATTATTAAATTGACAACTTTTTTAACAAAACACGGAAACCTACAAACTTTTAATCAAAACAAATCGACAGACGGAATAGGAAGTTATCAGTGTGGGTCGCATATTAGTCTCTTTTTTCATTTAAGTTCAATCAGCTTTTTGACTTAAGTAAAGCTAATCCTAAAAAAGAAATTTGTACTATACAAACAATAAAATTGGATGGGGATTACTACTATATCCTTTATTATTCCTGCTCTCAGGATGAAATCCAAATTTTAAAAGAGCAACGTTTACAATACGAAGAGTTACGTACTTTTTTACAAAAGTAGAGCGACAGGGACAGCAAACGGCTATATATTTCTTGCCTCTCTATTGACATTTCCTTCAATAAGGTTTGCCATTTTATGATGGAAAGACTAACGAGCCAAGAACGTGTCGAAATTATTATAATTTACTACCGAAATTCGGAGTCAGTGGCTTCAATTTATGGCCGTCATAATCGTCCTAGTAGGTCAACAATTGCCGTCTAGTGGAAAAATTTAAATCCACAGACGCAATACAAAACGTTCCCGTGCCAGTAATACAATGAAGTGCCCGTAGTGTCGAGAATATTTGTAATTTTTAAAACCGTGATATCTCACAAATGGTGAGTCTTATGAGAAAAAGTTTCCGGACCATTTTCGTAGAAAATTGTGTGATCTACAAGTTTTTTCTGAGCTATTTTCACGATAAAATTTACCGTTTCCAAGAAATTTCCTTGAATAGAATTTTTTGCACAAGGAGGATCGAAGGGGATTTTTGACATTTCAATAATAATGAGGTATTTAACGTTTCTGCCAATTTTCAGCTCTATGCGAATTTTGGATAAGTCAAATGTCTATTTTGACTGGACCATACCGGCACTTTACTGTACATGGGGATCGCTTTCGCTGAATGATAACCGACGATTTTTGGCGCCAATTGGATTTTATCGACTTGGAGGATATGTAGTCTCAACAGGATGGTGGCGCCACAATCTACACAGGGAATGTCACAATCAATTTACTGAAAACCAAGTTTGGAGAACGTGTTATCTCTTCCTTTCGCTTGGCCGCCTCGGTCGTGCAATTTGACGCCGCCATTAGAATATTTCCTGTGGGACTACGTCAAGTCTTTTGTTGAACGTGAAATAGCAGCAGTATCGGTCGATTTATGCTTGAAAACCGTCGAAAATTGGGTTCAGCCCATGTTGGGCATGCAAAAGAAATGGCATCAAACGTATGTACTTTCACAAGAATAAAGAACTTCATTGATATTCAAACCCGTTTATGTTTTGAATTATGTAAAAACTGTTTTGTAGCTCTCTACTTGGAATTGGAAAGCGATCGACTGTATACGTAGTATACTATGGATTTTCCATCTGAATACAATATAAAACCAAGAACTTCAACAGAAAACTTACCAAATTCCTACGGACATCGTTCGCCGTAATAGTACGTGACTTGGATGGGTCATATCCTTACCCGTACGTGGCGAAAACTCCACGAGACATTCAATGGAGGAGAATCATTTTAGTTGTGCTAGCAGAAGACCTGAAGGACAGAGAAAAACTTGGCGTAGAACCGCTTGTAGCGGTTGAAGCCATATGCCTAAGACTAAGAGATAAGAAAGTTAGTCTTCTGTAAGCAAAATATGGCAAAAATGTTATGAGTTCAGACACTTTCTTTATATATACTAGTCGGCTACAAAAGTCAAGTTTTCGTAAGGAAATTTATTTGATAAAATTGATTTCAAAACTTCAGTTAAAAATAACTGAATTCGTTTTAGGAAAGCATAATAGAGACCTATGAATAAGCGTAAAAGTGTTGCGACAGGTCTAGTTTTGGAAGCACTTTTGATGACAACAATTACTCTTTTGATGGATTTGTCAATTCCTAGCAAAATGCATTAACCTTAAGTGAAATGCTTGGATTAGTCAGTTAGTGAGTTAGGGCACTTGAGTCAGTAGAACGGTTCATCGTATCATCTAGGCTATTGATCATCACGCACAATGACTAAAAAGGGTGAAATAGAAAGAGATACCAAAACCGTATTTATTTTGTAGAAATACACAGCTTGAATAGAGGGTAGTCCTAGAAGTACCCGACCTGACGTATAGATGGCGGTTGTTGTTGGAAAGAATGACTATGGTTAAATTTCAATTTTAACGACTCCACGTTGATCAGTATTTGTTTGGCAGCCATCAGTGAATTTGTAGACATGGAAAAATTTGGTCATCGTTATGTGACACAACACTTTCATTTAAAAGGCCTCAGCCATAGATTCTACTCTGGGGTAGCCTGCTCTTTTGTTTACAGTAAAATATATGATTTCAGAGTTTAAACGAGGTCGTATGAGCTGCCAAGTCGAACTTCGCAGTTGTCGACCAAATGAAGTGACCACACCAGAAATGGTGAAGAAAATTACTCACAAAATGGTATTGCAATGGTCGATTGATTCAAAAAGAGCTGTTCATGGCATATTGACTGAAAATCTGGAAATGAGAAAGCTGTGCCCAAGATGGGTACAATGGAAGAAAAACAGCGCCGCAAGGACGCTGAACCTTTTCAGAATAGGCTGCAAAGGAGTCGAAGATAGTTTAAATGCAAAAAAATTCATGGTGTCAGTTTTTAATTTTCATTGATTATCTTCAGAAAGAAAAAACAATCCACGGCAATATAAAACGGCTGGATTTGGCGAAAAAGAGGGTCTTGTTTCATCAAGAAATTGCACCAGTTCACACATCTGCTATCGCGAAGGTGAGTTAAAGTTCGAATTGCTTCCTTACCTATTTTCTGTTTCCAAACTTGAAAAAACGGCTCGGTAGCAAAAGATTTATCAACAATATTTTGAGGATCTTGATGATTCTCACTATAAATAGGTTATCGAAGATTTTGAACATCGCTAGGAAAATTGTATCGAGCTAAAGGAGTCTATGTACAGAAATGATGATATTTTTCCTAAAATTGTTGGTGTTTTCTTTGTTAAGTCGGATGATTCTGGGACTGTCCGTATTTTTTAGACGTTAAAAAGCTACAGAATAGCTAATGAAGCTAGGAGCATTCGATTTCTCCAAGGCATAATAAACAAGGAAATTGGATTTCGATTCATACATTACCAAAAATTAATTTATAAACATTATTCGGATCTTGTAGGATTCTAACGAGTTATCCATGTTGTGGTTTCAAAAGTATAGGGCTGGAGTTCTACATCCGTCAAACTTGTTAAACCTTTTTTTTTATCGATTTTAAGTCTGAAATTTACACAAATAGATCGCTTAACTGTCGAACAACGCATACAAATTTTCAAAACCTACTACAAAAATGGTGATTCTGCCACAGCCACACATCGTATACCTTAAGACAAGATTATGGTTTACATAATCGTCGAACTATTCAAGTAATTGGCAAAATTGAAAAGAAATTTGAGGACACTGAATTGTTAAAGATATTGTAAGGCCTGTGCATCATTGTTTCGCTAGTACCACTGAAAATATGGTTGCTGTGAAAGCGTTGCTGAAGACCCAATTGTGTCGATTCTTCATTATGGCGTATTTTGCATTTGAATCTACAACTACATCCATACAACAACTGAAACCAGTTGACCATTGACAACATTTACATTTACCTACAGTGTTTTGAGGAATATCAAAAATTAGATCCAACACTCCAGAATAATGACTAATAATTCAAAGATATTTTATCAAAGCACTTTCTGGTATAGAAATTAAAAAAATCTGATTTTTTCTAATGCAGAAAACAAAATAAACTAAATACTTGCTTATTAACTACACCTCAAAACACAACAAAGTCTTTCCCTAAGACGACGACGTGGGCGGTCCACTCACATTTTTTCTTAAGCGCCAAGAAATTCATACTCTACTTTTTTGTACAATATTTCCCAAATCTCTTCTAAGGCAAACAAAAAATATGACCCAATCTCTGTTGCAGGAGATAATCTAAAATTTCAACAAACTCATTCAAAATCCCTCAGAAAATCATAAATCCCCAAAAATCCTAATACACTGGTGTAATGTTTTGATGATTTGTAACTTTGTTAGCCTTAAAAAAAGGCTTATTCCTTCATAAGAGTATACATCATCAAAAATACTCTCTCATGAAAAACAAAAAATCAAGTTTTTAAATAACTATCCTCGTACCTAACCTACCTACCTATACCAACTAAACTATACTGTAAATGTATCTTCAAGTTATAAAATCACTTCTTTTAACGAAGACCAAAAAAGAAAGACTTGGTCTCAAATCCTTTTTGTCTGACAAATGTGACTTGTACCTAACTAACAAAAAACTTGTCTGAAAGGATAACGAAAAAATCATCAAAAAAAAATAAAAATAATAATACCAACCAGGACTCCACATTCACATCGTGTGGACAGGCAGGACCCATCACAACCCACTTTCCCCCCTGGCCACACCTTTAACCTCAGGAAAGTCTATTTTTTTTAAAGAAATAGTTGTTGTCCTCCTTTTGGGCTGAACAACGCAATGAAAGATGGCACCATCGTATACAGGAGCAGCACATCACAAACCAACTATCCCTTTACACAGTCACTAAGAATAAGGACCTCGATATAAAGAACCCGAGAAACGAAGCCGCACAGCCACAAGACACAAAGTTAGAGTTGATCACAATAGAAAAACTTTTCTGATAAAACTCCTGAACGGAAAGAACCGCTTTATATATGTTAAGACGGTACTGAGACGGGACACGGAAAGGATGGGACAGAACGGGACTCAATATACTATGCATTTACGTGTACATATATTTTTTAATGGTGTTTCCAGAAAACTACAAACAGCTACAAAAAAAAATGAAAAAAGAAAAGAGTAGGTAAAGAAAATTGTATCTACAGTACTGGACGAGCAGAAAAATTGAAGCAAGTCAACAGAGGGCATCAGTGTAGTTCAAAGCAGCACAAAAAATAACGAGAACACAATTTTGTGGAAAATAGGAAAAATCTCAACTCAACTTTTCCCAAGATGATGCATCAGGAGGCAACACACAATAAAAACGAACAAAATAAAAACCAATGAAAAACGATAAAAAAAAGAAAACTGAAAAGTGAAAAAAGAAAAATTGATACTAAAACTTGAAAAAGAAAAACGCTGGAAAAATGCTGGGAAATGTTTGAGATTTTCCCATTTTTCCATTTCACTAGATGCAACGAAATGTTTCTCTGATGTCTGATGCTGGCAAACTATTACACTACTTCTATAGGTTACCGACTGTGAAGTAAGAACTGTTGTGCGGGCTTGATTTCTACTATATAGTAGTTCCTTGACATAAATACGGTACAGGGGCGAAGTGAACTAAAAAAGGCCTTCAAGAAACAGAATAAGCCCTGGTAAAATTGAAAGCTGTCTACAAGTATTTAATTTTAATTTCTTGCTCATAGCTGGGAGAAG
Organism: Eupeodes corollae; assembly: GCF_945859685.1. Classification (NCBI taxonomy): domain Eukaryota; kingdom Metazoa; phylum Arthropoda; class Insecta; order Diptera; family Syrphidae; genus Eupeodes; species Eupeodes corollae. The sequence continues at coordinate 103,456,213 of NC_079147.1, forward strand.
CCAAATGTAATGCAATCAAAGAATATTCCGAACCCTTTAAGCTGCCCATAGACACCACATACGATTGGGTGTGCAGAAATGTGTTCTTTGTGTGGCTGGAGCAGACACCGATTTTTGGTGTCAGACACGGCGCAAGTAAAATCTAAAGCTTTTGATTTGACTTTTTCGGTGTCTCCATCATTTAAATTTACTATTAAGTTGCATCAGAATCGTTTTAGAACGCGGTATGCGGCAAGTTGTCCCAATAAAAGCTTCCAGCTTTGAGAATTTTTTCACAACTAATGAGTGTACGATTTGGTGTCTCGGTGCACCTGTGTGCACAGAAGTGTGGTTTTTATGGGACGCTTAAGCTATAGAATAAAAGCAACGGTTTTGAATTGTTATATTTATTAATTTCCCATGGGAAGTTATTGTAATGGGTCCGATTTGTCAAATTGAAAATTTTGAAATTTCTCGACGTTTCAAGGACCCTGGAGTCGAAATAAAATGTTTTTTTATTTGTCACCTCCAAAATTTTACAACTAAAATATGATTTCAGCTCCAAAACAATTTTGTGCAACGAAAAATAATGTTTTTTATATCTGATAAAATTTTGAGAAAAATCGAATTGACAGTTTTTTTATAAAAAATAAAAATCTAAAAAAAACATTACTCAAAGTTGTTAAAAATTGAATATCGATTCAAATATCTTTTCAAAAACTTTAAATTTAGGCTTCAAACTTATTTTATCTTATAAGAAATATTGTTTTCAACATTATATAGAATTTTGAAAAAAAATTTTTACAAAAAAACAAAACAATACTAAAACTTGCTAAAAATTTACTTTCGACTCAAATAGCTCTTCAAAAAATAAAAATATTGGCTTCAAACTTATTTTATTTCAGAGAAAATATTGTTTTCGATATGCAGTAGTTTTTTATAAAAATCCAACGGTCCGTTTTTTCATAAAAAATAAAATCTACAGAAAATAGTACGCAAATTTGGTAAAAGTAAGAATAGACAAACTTTTAAGCAAGACAAATCGACAGACGGGATGGGAAGTTATCAGTGTTGGTCGCATCCCACCCTCTTTTTTTTGTTTGTTTTACTTAAGGTAAACTAGAAAAGTTTGACTTTATCCTTATTTTAAGGAGGAGATTTCCTCCACAGTTTTTTAGAAAATCGAAATAAGTTTCTAGAGTCGGAAATGGAGATAAAATATTGCAAAAGAGTGTTGGAGATAATGTGGTGGTGCATATGCCTCACAAAGAAAGCATCGATCCGATCGAAAAAGCAAAGGACTAATCGACGCAAATGAAACAAACCCAGGCGTTGAGTCTGCGTATAGAGTAAATGGCCAAGGTTCACGATCGGCAGTAGTAATCGTGAAATTAGAAATCCCTAACAGCAGTCCTAAACATCTTGAAAAATGCTAAGCAACTTAAGGTGACCAACGTACGTAAGTGTCCACAAAGACCTGCCACTAAGTTAGCGAAAAAGAAGCAAGCTGGTATCAGTAATGAAGGTCCTGTGCCAGTCCAAAACCAAGAATGAAAATCTTTGTGAGAGACGACAGACTGTACGTTAAGGGCACTATTTTTAAATGGAATTCATCGCAAGGTCTGAGAAATGGAAGCAACAGCGACAGTCTCCGAAATAAAAAAACTTATTAAAGAAATTCTCCAATCGTTAATAATTTTATTAAATTTTATTACGTCAACTTCAGAAAATGTATATTACACAAATGTCATTACTCAAAGAATTGGTAAGGTTGGAAACAGAAGTGAAGAAGAAGCCGCTTTTCGGGTGTATTTCCAAGTAAGAGTTCACATTTTGCATCATCGAGCTGAGAAGAAACCGTCTACCAGGCGAACTTAAGCTTTTCAACGTTAAAAATATTAAGCTACAATATCGCCGGGCTTAAAAATAAAAATATATTTGCAGATTTTTCCAATTACGAGTACCTACCTATATTAAAGAATTTGATATTTTTATTTTATTCGAAACACATATTGTAGATTATAATGAAACTAGTCATAAAATATTTTCATAAATTACGAATTAGTATTTATACCAGCTGTTAAGGGAGCTGTTCGGGTATAGGAAGCCTTTCAAAGACGCTGTAATGAATTTCAGAAGTATAAACGAAGTTCGAATAATATTAATCAAACTAGAAGGAAAAATTCACCACATCATTCCAATTTATCTGAACTGTAGTCATTGACAACGCGACTTCGAAAAACTGCAAGACCTCTTAAATGCATTAGAACCAACAAATGCGGTGCTAATAGAAGACTTCAATGGAAGAATAGGCTTTCGACAAAATAATTTCAGTAGTGGAATCGACACATCAAAAATTGCTTATCATCGAAAGAATTAGCAGATGCTTTTGACAGTGGTGTTTTAAATGGCTTCTGTGAAGGTGATCGAAGAGAAGAACTTACTTTCATCATGCTCAGTAATAGATTATTGCTTTATTTCTGGAGATTGGTACTCGTGTTTTACCGATTTAAGAGTAGCAGCTAAAGGGTATTCAGATCACATGCCATTAAAGGTAACATTCAAAGTAGGACCACCTTAAAGTGAAGCTAGAGTGCCTGAGCCTGTACCTGTGCCTGAGCTTCTTCCAAAACTTATATGGAGAGACGACTTCCGACCGATATTTCACCAAAATCTAGAAAAAGAGCTTCATTACCAGGTAACTGACAGCAGTTTAAGGAGTCCCGAGGTAGAAACTGTAATTAATATAATCGAAAAAACAATACCACAAACAACATTCAGAAGAAAAGTTTTAGAACAGAAACAAAAATGGTTCGCGATGAATGTTTGAGAGCTAGAAATGTTTCTTTTACTTTTTTGAAACTATAGTGAGAACGACCAACAACTGTCACTTCAAATTGCTTGAAGAGTTAAAAATGCATTTCATGAATCTTCTCAACACAGCACAAATATCACCATCGCTTCAGTTTGCGCCACCTTACATATTTGAGAAATTCTTAGATGCTCCTATCACGCTCTCTGGCTATGGAGAAATCTAAAAATGGGAAAGCTCCGGGAGAAGATAGAATACAATTTGAATATTTTAAAAGTCTAACACCCGAATATTTCAACTTTCTAACCGTGGAGTACAACATAATTTTTGAGACAGTTGATGTTCCGGGAAGTTTTCGAAGAGCAATCATTTTCCTACTACACAAAAAAGGAGACCCTGAAAATCCGACTAATTACAGAGGCATTCCACTTCTCAACGCAGTGGCAAAGTTATTTGGAGCAATACTGTTCAACCGGTTAAGCGAGTGGGTCGAAAACAGGCAGATTTTGTATGAATTTCAAGTAGGTTTCAGGAAAAACTATTCAACGATAGACCAAATGTTCTCTTTGGCAAATACTGGTGATATCTATAAAAAGAAAGGGAAAAAGCTGTACGCCTTTTTTTGTAGATTTCCAGGCAGCTTTTGCCTCAATTCCCAGGAAAGCACTTTTCTACAAACCCTAGGGATACGGAATCTCTACAAAAATGATAAGTGTCATCACAGCAATCTACATAGAAAATGTTGCAAGGGTATGGGATGGTAAATTCCTCTCAGACGAGTTTCAAACGTCAATGGGCGTTAAACAAGGTTGTGTTCTTTTTGTTTTGTACATAAACGACATTATCGATAGTGTAAAAGGGGGAATTGTTATGAGTGGAAAAAACATCGCTGGCTTAGTGTTCCTATCGGAGACTATAAAGGTAAATGATAAACCGACTCAAATGCTACTGCAAAACCCGGAATTTATCGGTTAATCTTGCCAAGTCGAAAGTTATGATTATGAGAAGGGGGGGGGGGGTGGCAGGTTTTCGAGAAGTGAAAAGTGGACATTTGAGGAGGAACCAATAGAGATTGTGAAAGAGTACAAGTACCTAGGAGACTTAATTGCTTCTAATCTAAACTTAAATAAGCATCCTCAATACAAACTATTTGAAGCTAAACGAGCTATGTTATCTGTGTGGAGAAGTTGTATTGAAAGGAAAAACGTATCACATGTAGCAAAGTATCAAATCTTTCGTACAGCTGTATTATCAATTCTCTTCTACGGAGCCCAAGTTTGGGGATATACTCGTATTTCCTTTGAGGCTGTGGAAAAATGTTTTCGTTTTTTTATACGGAATACTTTTAAGCTGCCTGGTAGTTCACCAAATAATATATTATACTTGGAAACAGGTATAGCACCGCTATTTTTGGATACGCTAAAAATACATTTCAATTATATGACAAGAGCAATGGCGATGGGAGAGGAAAGAATTCCAAGACTGATTCTTATGCAGGTGATACATTCTGGTGGAGTTTGCGTTACTGAGTGGACCACATTGGCCAACGAATCTTTAGCAGATTTTACAGTATCAAACACCGATAATAATGAAGCCATGAAGTTAAAATTCAAAGATTTGCTAAGGAAAGTTGGAAATATGGTTTATGATAAGTTCACTACGGAAGCAGAGTCGTCGCAATACAGAACCTACTACAGCAAGCTGAACCATTTTTTAAATACAAACACGTATTTCTTGGCACAAAACACAACAGAAAAATTCAGCAAGCTATTTAAAATAAGAGGTGAAGTCAATGGTTTGAATTATATTCCGCATCGACCAGAACTATCTATGCAATTTTAAAAAGCGCGAAGATGTTTTTAACTTTGTGGGAATCTGTCCAAAACTCAAGGAATTTCGAAGGCGTTCCTTTGCAGTAGAGTCTTTTGGTCTAGACGAAGTAATCAAAATTTTGAATGGAGAGAGCGGTTGAGACCCTCTAGTTAAGTATATTACGAAAGCTTTTCGTTAAAGAATCCAAATTATTGGTATTCGAACATTAGGCTCTCGTTTCTAGATTAAACTTTTACAATTCTTTTAATATATTGATAAGTGAAAAAAACTTAAGAACTTCCTGTAGCGTGATGAGATGCTTCTTAGAGGTAATTAAGGACCTACGTGAAAACATCCTTTATTTTTCCTTATGAAGAATCCAGCCATGTTATTTTGTATAAACATACCTACTTATCTGTTCTTGTTTTGTAGTTGTTGTTGCTTAGTTCTGTTGTTGCTTGGGGTTGGAATGGAAGGTACATAAACCTTGTCTTTCAGATCATTTTTGCGATATAATGGTCACGGGAAGAGAGTCATTTGATTTGTTCCGAAAGTCGTCCATCCTTTGTTATGTGTGTGATAGTTGTGTTTTTTTTTGTATTTTTAATTCAACTAAAGTTCTTGGATTTCTTTCAGTGTCAGTATCTTGCGCTTGAGGATGCGATGGGATGCGATGCGATAGATGCAAAGAACAAATAACACAAAAACTGTTCTTGGATAGGATTCAAAGATCCAAGATGCAAGTTGCATGGACAATCTTCTGTGAGTGAGGTAATTTGGGTGCAGACCAAAAAGAAAGGAAAAAATAATTGTGGCACTGTGCTTTATACAGAACAAGGTCATTGGGGATTTCTTGTAATTATTTGTTCTCATTTATGTTATCATAGTGCAGCATAACCAACAAACTAAATGTACACAAGGATATGAATACATAGAAGGAGTATACAGGGACAAAGTGATGCGGGCGAGGGTAGATACCTAAGAATACAGAGCTTGAGGGCTGAAAGGATGATATTTGTAATTGCTAAACCTTACACAGTGTTCTATTGTTTTCTAGGTTTTAAAATGTTGTGTTGGAGATTATTTTCGGTTGTAAAATGAGAATGTGTTTTTTATTTTTTTTTTGATAATTTGTAAGGATATATCCTTGGGAAATGGAAAAACTCAAAGTTGTATTACGAACTAATACTGCAACTGCATCTAGGTTGCTATTTATAAAATAAATGTCATTTGAAAATTCCTCGAGTTTTTTTTTGACAACACAAAATGTATCTTGGTGTATACTCATCTATTTTCCAATTTTTAGATTAGTATTTTGGGTAAGGAAATTAAATGATTTTGTATAATTAAGAGAAGTGTAGATATTACGCGGTTTATCCTGATGTCCTGCAATTGTAATTTGCTCAATAAAAAGACGTTTTTTGAACTATAAGCACTAATTGTTAACCATTATATTCTGTAAACAAAAAATAATTAAAGAGTATGTATATAGTTAAGACGCACAACAATTTTCCAGTATACAGGATATCCGAACATTCCGAGGGGCCAACATTGACTCGGACCACTACCTCGTTGTAGCCAAGGCACGGCTAGGGATATCTCGATCCAAGCCAACAGCAAAACAAGGAAGTACTGTTAGAAGATTCGACGTAAGACGGCTACAATCGTAAGAGACTGCCATGTTCTTTTCTGATCGAGTCTCTAATAAACTCTTAAGGAGTCCTATGCTGCCTGCATTAAGCATTGAAAAACATTGACTTGCAGCCATCAGAGATCCCGCCTCTGAAGTGCTAGGTTTCACACGACCACCACAGCGAAACCACTGGTTTGACGACGAATGCCGGCAAGCGCACACAGCGAAAACACAGGAATACAAAACGGAGCTGCACAGGAGGACCAGAGTTGCTCGTGAGTTCTACCAGCAGAAGACGAGAGAGGAACACCGGCTTTTCAGATGGAAAAAAAGAGAAGGGTACCAACCACGAACCGAAGCCTGTTAAGCTAATCAGGGGAACATTGTAGTAGAACCGCAGACGATGTTGAGAATATGGAAAAACCACTTCTCCAAATTATATAACGGCGATGACGAACCGAATTCCGCTGTAAGGGAGATAGAACCACTCAACCTGGACGACGCCAGATCAACAATCCCGCCTACCTCACCTTAACGAAGTGAAGATAGCTATATCTAAACTTAAGTCAAACAAAGCTGCTGAAGCTGACGGCATCGCTGACGAACTATTCAAAGCAGCCTGCGATGACTTGGTAGGGAGCATGCACCAACTCATCTGCCAAATATGGTCGGAAGAAAGCATGCCCGATGAGTGGAACCTCAGCATAGTATGCCTGATACATAAGAAAGGAGATCCTCTAAATTGCCCCAACTACAGAGGCATCAGTCTCTTTAACAATCCGTTCGTCAACAACCTGATTGGTCCTTATCAGTGTGGCTTCGGCAGATCTTGGAAAAAACTCAGGAACTTCAAATCGGTACCCACCACCTGTTTATTGATTTTAAAGCCACGTATGACAGCATCTATTGGGAAGAGCTCTACCGAGCAATGTCTAGTTTTGGCATCCCTGTCAAAATTATCTGTTTGTGCGGAATGACGATGGAGACTGCACGCTGTTTGATCAAGGTCGAAAAAGATCTTACCGATGCATTTGATGTCAAAAAAGGTTTTAGACAAGGCGATGCACTGTCATGCGACTTCTTCAACATTTTTCTGGAAAGAATTGTGCAAAAATCAACCGTCAACACTAGAGGCACAATCTTGCAAAGGTCCATCCAATTACACGGATACGCAGATGATATTGACAAAGTTGGAAGATCAAATTGTGATGCCATTGGAGCGTTTTTGAGCATTGCGACACCTCAAACAAAGCATAACTCTTACAAATCGCTGCTTCTATGCACTTGGAAGGCAATTGAGAAGTAAAGTCTTCTCTCGACCATCGAAAATCACCATTTATATAAGATACTCATTACTCCGGTTCTCATTTATGGCGCTGAGGCCTGGACCTGTCAAAGAAAAATGAGAACGTCTTAGGATGCTTCAAGAGAAAAATTTTTTGGGTGAGAAGATATAACGACGAACTGTACGGGGTGTACAGCGACTTTGACCTAGTTAGCAGAATTGAAGTCCAAAGGCTTAAATGGCTGGGTCATGTAGAGCGAATAGACATCAACGCTCCAGCCCGGAAAGTCTTCGAATCCAATCCCGAGGAACGGGGCAGTAGAGAAGTACTTGGAGTTTTACTAAGGATCTGGCCTCCCAAGTTGGGGGTTGTGGCGTTGGGGTTAGGAAGTCACGTCACGTAAAAACTTCAGAGTTGCGAAGCACCAACAAGCCTCGGATATGGACGGATTTACTGTTGAGAACCTAAGCAAACGAATTAAGGACAACGAACATCGGATATGCACGTAGAATGTTAATTCCATTAACAAATCACGTACGGCCGAAGAATAAGAGGTGGCCCTTTAGTCTCCTATAAGGCAGACATCACCGGCATCCAGGAAATAGGATGGGATGGGCCGGGCAAAAAGAGGATGAAAAACTGCGATATTTGTTATAGTGACTGCTACCGCGAAAACCAACAGCGCTTATTTGGATGCGGCTTTGTCATTGGAACCAGACTTAGGCAAGAAGTATTCAGCTATAGGTGCATCAACGAGCTCCTTATTATCATTCGCATCAAGGCTAAATTCGGAAACATTAGCCTGACATGCACGCACGGCCCCACGTAAGAGAAGGATAAAAACACCAAATATATGTTCTTCGATCTCTTAGACAAAACATATCAACAGTGTCCAATCTACGATACACTTCCAGCATCATGGATGTAAGAACTTTTCAAGGAGCTAACATCGAGTAGGACCACTACCTTGTTGTAGCCAAGGTAGCACTTCGGGTTTCCAGACCCAAGGCAAAACAGGGAGGTGCTGGGAAAAGGTACAACGTCGAACGGCTACAATCGCCAGAGATCGCCAAATCCTTTACCGACCGAGTTACAAGTAACCTCTCTCGAAGTTCTCTGCCGCCAACACAATGTATCGAAAACCAGTGGCAACATTGCCAAGATGCAATCAGCGATGCCGCTTCTGATGTTCTGGGTTTCAAGCAGTAAAGGAAGCCCTGTTTTGATGAGGAGTGACTGCAGGCAAATGCAGCCAAACAACAGTCACGGAAAGCGATGCTGCATAAAAGGACTAGAACTGCTCATGAACTCTATGAACAGAAGAGGCGAGAGGAACGCCAACTTCTCAAAATGAGGCCATGAGAAGTGTGCGGTCGAAGAGGTTGAAAGGATTAAAAACAGGAATGAAGTTCGAAAGTTTTATCAACAGGTACGTTAACCTTAAACCGAAGGCTGCAAAGTAGAAAGTGGAAACGTCATATTGAAACCGGAGTCAATGCTCAGTATATGGAAGGACCACTTCTGCAGACTGTATAACGGCGACAACGAACTGAATTCCGCTGTCACGCAGGATGATCTATTAACATAGACGACGAAAGCCAAAAATTACGTCCTCCCGACTTAGACGAAATAAAGATTGCCATATCAAAGCTGAAGTGTTATAAAGAGGCTGGAGCGGATGGCTTGAATGCCCAGCTTTTTAAATCAGCTGGAGATAAGTTGGTTAGGAGCATACACCAACTTATCTTTAAGATATGGTCGGAAGAAAGCATGCATGCATGATGAATGTAACCTCAGTATTGTTTGCCCGATCCTGAAAAAAGGAGACCCTCTAAGCTGCACCAACTATAGACGAATCAGTCTACTTAACATCGCCTACAAAATCTCTCTGCTGTAATATGTGAACTTCAAAAGCCCATCGTCAAAAACCTGATAGGTCCTTATCCATGTGGTTATAGACCAGGAAAGTCCCCAGTCGACCAAATATTCACATTACGGCAGATCATGGAAAAACCCAAGAACACCAAATCGGCTTCCATCGTTTTTTCATCGATTTCAAGGCCGCATATTACAGCATCTACACGGACGAACTGTATAGAGCTATTTCTAGTTTTGGCATCAATGCCAAACTCGTCCGTTTGTGCAGAATGACCATGGAGTATTCAAGCTGTTCCACAAAGGTTGGAAAGAACTTAACAGAACCTTTCGATGGCAAAAAAGGTTTCAAGGTGATGCGCTGTCATATGATTTTTTTAACATCAGGCAAAAAAAAGTACATGCTGTCGAACGCAGAATAACTCTTGCTAACTGCTGTTTCTTTGGGCTAAGAAAGCAATTGAGTGGTAAAGTCCTCCCTGAAGGGACTAAAGTGTTGTTACATATGTCCCTCATTATTTCCCTGCTATACGGTGCAGAAGCATTTATTATGACAAAAGCAGATAAAAGCACATTCGTTAGGTTCGAGAGAAAAGTTCTTCGTGTGATCTACGGTCCCGTGTGCATCAAAGGGTAGAGATGATGGAACGACGAGCTGTACGGGCTGTATAGTGACGCTTACTTAGCCAGAAGGGTAAAAGTCCAATGACTTAGATGGCTGGGTCACGAAGAGCGCCCTATAAGGTGTTCAATAAGTACTTCAACCATACTGGAACTGTAGACGCCACCCTTGATTCCATCTCGGGAATTCCTCCGCTACCGTACTTTAACTGAAACTTTTTAAAATTATACTCCAATATCTTTATTTTAATGACTCTTGCGAGGAATTAACAAATCCTCTAAGAGTAATTCTTGTCATAAAAAGTGCTTTTTGAAATTAGCCATTCGGATTCGGCTTAAAACTGTAGGCGCCCTTTGTTCCTGACAACAATACTCGCACACAGGAATGATTGAGAGTTGTAAGTTACTATAAGAAATTTTACAGAATCCACTTTGAAACTGACCGAAGTAAACTTTAATATTATAATATAACTGCAATAATTATTCACTTTCCTTCTTTTATTTATAAGGACTGATTCAAAAAATGAAATGCCTAAAACAAATTGTCTTCCTTATTTAATGGTTGTCATTGAATCAAAGTCTATAAAAAAATTGCAATCTCGAATAAGTCTTTATAATTCGCTTGTTTAAAACACAACCTAAATGAGAGAACCTCGATACGTGCTTACAATAGTCTATTCTGATTGACAAACCTTTTGAAGGCCGGAACTCTGCCATTCTTTGTCTTGTTCTTTGCTCCGAATCTGATTATACGAAAATCTAAAGACAATTTCTTCCAACTAACAATAAAGTTTTCAGCTGTTTCCTTCTCACCACTTCACATTTCTGAATTCCGAACTCATTTGTCATTCTTTCAAGTCCATTACCCAAAAAAAAAGGTTCCTACTGATGTTTTCAGCTTTAAACACTGTTTTCAGTACCAACAAACAACACACAAAATATAAAACCTTTTCTAGAATTGTTTTTTGTCTGTTCATAAACAAATGAAATCAAATCCAGATTGTTTTACCATCACTCACCACAAGCACGTCAATATTTTATAAAATTTCCTTAACCAATTGCATGAACAAACAAACTCCTCAAAGTCCCATCCTTACCACCTGGAAGCTTTCTGCATACACTCTATATGACTATGATAGAGTTAAAATTTAAATTTTAACCATTTCACGGTTTTTGTTGTTATCGAATTTCATTAAAAATGGCATCGATTGTGATTGCATTTTAAAATTGCAAATTGCACAATCGAAAATCAGTGAAAACACAGAACACACAGTTAAAATATTGATATTGATATGCTTGATTAATTGTGCTATCGAATTTTTGCCTGTCGAATAAGTGCTTGTGCTCCTGATGTGATGCTTGTTTTATCAATCATCAGCTGTTGCAGGGATTCAGATATCCAGATATCTATATCAAGATATTCGTGCATCATTTTTTGAATGAGCTGTTGTACATATGGGAGTAGTATGGGTGTATGCCAATATCGTGACAAGGATCCATATCCTTCATGCAGCTCTAAAGTGCTAATATTTTTCCAACATTGGCCTTGTGCTTCATGTTCGCCGTGTATGTACACAAAATCCAGATATAGAGCTACACATTTCGTTCCGATGTACCTACGATGTATGTGTAGGTAGGTAACTTTCTTTTTCGTTTTATCCTCAATATCCTGAGACAAGTCCTTACAATCTCCCACCCAACCAAACCAAACCAAACCATTTGGCCCGTCTCGGAGCTCAAACTCGTACCCACATTGGTTGTTCATTTCCTTTCAAGAATATATCCTTCCACTTCGTCACCGTCACCGTCATCGTCACAGAGTCTGCATTGTGCAATGTGCATGTATGGGAGGGGGAGGGGGGTTAAGTGACGATGGATGTGTTGTGTACCTATTATCATAGCTGGAGGGTGGTCGCTTCCTGCCCTCTAGCTTCTCGGGCCGGCCGCCTCACCGAACCACCAATCCACCGACCAACTATACGACGACGACTCCGGCTCTGTAAGCAGAAAGGGTAAATGGAGCCAAGAAGACACCATTGCCTTTCGTTTACAATTGAATATCATTTCTGTATGAAATGACATTTTGTCGCCTAAGTCACATCCAGGGCAGGCAGGAAGGCAGGTTAGGCAAGGAAAGCCATCCCATCTTAACCCGACTCAGCTCTTGCTCCTGGACTGGGTACATATGCTCACTCGGTTTGCATTGACTGCTGTGAGTGTTGCCCCGAAGCGAAAACAAGAAGCACATCGGAGTAGTATTAGATTGGGAGCTGCTTCGGAGGAAGTGTTGTCATACGGGGGCAAATATTTGCTCTTAATATGAAGAATGTTCCATAAGATGACGCAGGCGGCAACAACGGGCGGGGGCAAAAGCGAAAAGGCAAGGACTTGGATTGCATATTATTCTGTGTTGATAAAAAGGAATCAGATGTGTGTGGATATTCCGTTTTTTGGTGAGACAAGAAGTGCAAAGTGAATGACAAACGCAGAGCTTTGCAAATCGTATCCTCGACCCCTCCGTCATCGTCATAGTCATCGCATCGTCGTCGGCGTCATTGTCGTTGCCGTCCTCTATCGTTTTCATCGTCTTCAAAACCGTAACGTTGTGCTCTTTTCACCTCATATAATATTTCATGGGAAAGTGAGGGTGCCTCAGAGCCACCTTTTTTCTTTACATTTGGGGGGAGGGGGAGTGCGATGATGATGTGGCAAGAAAAAAAAAAGGAAAACATGGAAATTGAATCAGTTTCGCTTCTTTTATTTATATGTTCATGTTGTTTCTGCAACAAGGACGACAAGATGATTTTTATTATTTACTTTTTTGTGAATTCGAGAAATAAAAGGCTACAAAATGATGCTAAAGTGCTCCTTGTTAGCAACACTTTGTATGTATTATATCAATTTTCTTATTGTAAAGTCATCTTCAATAATAATAATTTACATACAATTTGAATGATGGAATGACAAAAGGGGGTTGATGGACTGACTCCCATAAACATTTAGTGATGAATATATCAACAACACAGAAAGAGAACAAAATTGATTTTAATTGAAACATGATGTTTATTTTCGGGAGTAGATATACTCTTTGCTTTTAATGGTAATCCTTTGAAGACAACATTTGGCTTAGAGAATTCGTGAATGGAGATTTAGGAATTAACGAATTTGTATTATACGATGAGCTCCAGTATCCGGAATAGCTTAGTTTGTATTGATTTTGATATTAATGAATTTGCTGTTAAAATGTCCTATGTGTGCCTTGTACCTTTTATGTCTTAGATAGTTGTATCTATCTGATGTCCTAATGGTAAACAAGTGCTTTAAAAAGGACACAAGTGTCCACAAGTTTTTTCTCAATAACCTCTGTATTAACTCCAACTCTTCCCCGCGGTGAACATCGGATGACTAGTTCCGTAACTGTGGATAAGGTTCCAACCCTATAAGAAACGTTTTTGAAAGCAAACAAGAGAGGTGGGTATTTATACTACGGCACTCCTCTCATACAGACGGCAGAGGAGAAATTCACAAGATGGAGTTAACGGAGGGGTATATAGTTCCAATTGACTTAAATGACTTAGTGAACACCTTATATGGCTTCTACGAGCCCAGGCTTATCCGTCTTTGGAGTTATACCAAGGATCTGGCGACCAATGGTGGGGTTTTGTGCCATTCGGATGACTTCCTGACCAAGTAAAAATAACCTAATTGTAAAGCACCAACAAGCCTCGGATACAGACGAATTTAGTTTTGATAACCAACGCAAACGTTTTAAGGACAACGAACTTCGGATATGTCCGTGAAATGTTAGGTCCCTTAGGAGAACACGTGCAGCCGAACAATTAGCGGAGGCCATAGACAAATGCGATATGATGGGCCGGGCAAGAAGAGGATGAAATACTGCGATATTTATTGTGGTGACTGGTACCGAGAAACCAATGGTTATTTGGATGCGGCTTTGTTTTTGGATCCAGGCTTAGGAAACAAGTCTTGAGCTATAGGTGCATTAATTAGCACTAGCACGAGGGTAAATTCAGCAACATTACCTTAATATGCGCACATGCACCCATAGAAGAAAAAGATAACAACACCAAGGATAAGTTCTTAAAGCTCTTGGACAAAGCATATAAACAAAGTCCAAGTAACGATGTTCAAAATTGTCCTGGGTGATTTGAATGCCAAGCTATTAAGGAAAGACATCTTTGATAGCTGATTTAGGCTTATCGATTTTGCTGTGGGGTGAAACGTCATAGTAGTCAGTACTCTTTTTCCACACCTCAACATCCACAAAGGAACTTGGAGTTCTCTTGATCAATCTACAGTCAACTAGATATATCAAATGGCGATCGACAATAGACACGCTTCCAGCATCAAAGATGTCAGAATTTTCCAATTAGCTAACATTGACTAGCAACACTATCTCATTGTAGCCAAGATAGCACTTCAGGTTTCCAGACCAAATGCAAAACCAAAGAGATACTGGGAGAAAATACAACTTCGAACGGCTACAATCGCAAGAGATCGTCAAATACTTTTCGGACCGAGTAACCAGTAACCACTTTCGAAGTTTTCTGCCTACAATACAATGTATCGAAAGACATTGCTAAGATCTAATTAGAAAAGCTGGCCTGATGTGTAAGGTTTTAAAGCTTCCATGAAAAAGAAACCCTGATAAGAAATATTGGCAGGCGAATGCTGTCGAACAACAGGAACCACCGATTAGAAAAAGAGAAAAGAGCAACACCGACTTTTTAGAAAGAAAACGAGAGAGTGTTCTAGGATGTTGAAAGGTTCAAAAGCAGAAATGATTGAAAGGCATCATATGACAACGTCTATAGGTACGAGTTGTATAGAGCCAAATTTAGTTTTGGCATCCCTGCCAAACTCTTCCATTTCTGCAGGATGACCAAACAGAATTCACGATGATACATAAAGGTTGGAAGCAATTGAACAGAACCATTCGATGTAAATATGCTTAAGACAAGGTGATGCGCTATCATTCGATTTTTTTAACATAGTCCTAGAGAAAATAGTGCCGAGCTACCATGGTAACACTAGGAGAGACATTGCAGGAAATTGTAAGGCAGGTCAACTCACCAGAAATGTTGCAGTACAACCAATTCTAGCACTTTTGTCTAATGCTGCCGCTGGCATACCAACAGCTTCATATTATAAACTATTGCTAATGGAAGACACTGTCGAAGACAAACATCAGGTTGAATAACATCATCACGTGACAGGTCCCAAAAAATATCTGGATTACAATTAAAGCGCTTAAAGTGCTTGCTATCTCTAAGCAGATCGCATATTAGCTCAATAATCGGTGTCATAACCGCGCACTGTCTAATAGGAAAGTACACCACGGGGCTAGGCGTATTCCCTTTTGCAGAAGCTTTATGGATAAGAAAGCGGAGCAGACAATTATTCACCATATTTGCCATGCTCTAGCTCAAAACTTCAATAATTACCTAGGAGAATTCTTCTATAACGCTAAACGGTTTCAATGATATTAGCAGAAACAGTCTTTCACCTTTCGCAAGGGACTCAAAATTTTTGCTTCACTATGGACCATTAAACTGACTTCAGTGTGTCCTACTCGATCACGGACCGCCATTTTAACCCAATCTTGCCTCATGCAAAGAAAAGTTCTTAAAATTATTAGAAAAGCTAATTTATTTAAATTACAGTTCTGCCAAAAATAATACTCAATTTATATCTATAAATTTACTCTAAAAATTTGAAGTTGGTTCAAGGACACAAATAAGAAGTTATTGGTGTGCGTCCCACCCAGGAACTTCAAATCTATACCCACCATCTATTTATCGATTTTAAAACCACGTATGACAGCATTTATAGGGAAGAGCTCTGCAGAGCAATGTCTAGTTTTGGCATCCCTCTAAAACTTATCTGTTTGTGCAGAATGATCGTGGAGAATGCACGCTACTCTATCAAGGTCCGAAAAGATCTTACCGATGCATTTGATGTCAAAAAAGGTTTTAGACAAGGCGATGCACTGTCATGCGATTTCTTCAACATCGTTCTGGAAAGAATTGTGCAAAACTCAACCGTTAACACTAGAGGCACAATCTTCCAAAGGTCCAACCAATTACTCGGATACGCAGATGATATTGACATAATTGGAAGATCAAAGCGTGATATCAGGGAGCATTTCGAAGGGAGCGAAGAAGATGGATTTAGTGGTCAGCGAGGGCAAGAATAATTGGGAGAGGACCTCAACCAACTTGGTGTGCGAAACTGAAGACAGCTAGCTATGGACCGAGCTGGCTGGAGACGCATGTTGGTTGAGGCCCAGGTCCGCCCCAGACTGTGGCGCCACCTTAAGTAAGTAAGTAAGTAAGTGTGCATCGTGATGGTGGGGACAAATAACCGAATTAAGAGCATTAGGTGGATTGAAAATAGTGCGGAAGAGTACAGACGAAGACTTGATGCTCAGTTAAACTACCTGCCTGAACAAGAAAATTGGAGTAGTGAACAGGCTAGTGAAAATATTTTAAATATTGTACGGAAAGCATCTACATAGTATTAAAGCTCTTCTTAACCTTTTAAGCAAGGACAATTCCATGTTTTTCAAAACACTTTATTTTAATGGTGTAGCAACCGTTCCCTCATCATGTATGGACTCAAAAATATTTTGGTCAAAGGGAAAAATGTATAATCGTCGGTTTTGGCAGTTGAAAAACTTGCTGATCACTTCAAAGTTCTTCTGAACTAGTTATCGGTTCACCAAACGTTTGAATATGTTTTTCCTTAAGTGAAAATACTGGAACTTGAAATGCTTAGTTCATTTAAAGAGTTTCAAGATACTTTCAAATCAATTAATATTTTGAACAAAAACTCATCAGTAAATTGTTAGGTTCATATCAATTTATTCTTTGACAGGTTTCTTGGGGAAGAATCTATTTCGAAATCATTTTTAGAGCATGGATTTTCGCAATATTATAAAAAGGGGATAACTAGCGCCCAGACAGGTACAGGGGCATATCGATTCTACCGTGACCTCGAAAAATATTCACCCATCTTCTATACCATAAGTTGGCGAAATGGGTTAAAGAGAATCAATTACTTAGTATTTTTCAAGTCGGTCTTCGCTCGGATCTATCAACAGTTGATCACATATTTGCACTCACTACTATAGTCAACATTTTTTTACGGACCAAAAACTAAAGCTTTACGTTTTTTGTCAATTAAAAAGTGGCCTTTCATACAGTTAACAGGAGTTCTTTAATTTATAGAATTTCTACCCTACTCAACAAAATTTCTCAACTTATATAAGCTTCTTATAATCGATACCTGTGCTGCAGAATGTCTAATTGCTTTAATACAAATGCTGGTGTTCCACAAGGTTGTGTATTAAGTCCATTAAAGTTTCCACTATATATTGATGACGTATCCAAAGATGTCTCTGGTGGTATTAAGGTTGGTGAAACATTAATACAAATATTTCTATACGTGGATATAATTGTCTCTATGTGAATCATTTCTTTTGTATATATTTATAACTTTAACTTTTTCATTCTTTTTATTAAAAACTTTAAATAAGTCATTTTGACAGACGGCAACATTTTTGTCAAGCTTACAATTCTCATAGTGCGAGTCGCATACCAGCCTTTCTCTGCATCATCAACCAGTTCATGTGGAACGATCATATTTGTGATGTTGGCAATAAAAGTGATGCTTAAGATTTGACTACAATATTCAAAACATATGTTAGTCCAAAGCTTTAGAATAACACCCATCCTAATGTTGTTGCCTTAACAACTTAATTATTTTAAGCGTAAGAATGCCCATTAGTTAACTCTTTAGTCCGATTTCAGCCATATTATGAAGAACAGAGATTCGTTCTTAAGCCGTACTATACGAATTTTGAATGCCTTACCGCGCTCTCTCCTTTCCCTTACTTTTTCTTGACTTTTTTCTTGATGTGTGCACTGTACCATAGGCATATTTTTCAACGCTCTAAATATAAGAAAAAGAAGGAAGACAAAAATAGGAACTTTCTTAACACCGGTCTTCGTTTCAATATGGTGCTTAATTTCGTAGATAATTTCCTTGAAATGTTATCAAATGTATAAATTGACCCCTAGACTAATCAAATCCTTTTTATTTTAAACTATGCTAAACTTTTCCAAAAAAGAAATTAAAACAAATAACAGCTTTTTCATCCTACAAAAGGGATAAAATGACTGCTCTCGGTCAAAAATTTCAATCGACCAACGACCGCCTCCGGTCATCTTTTATAATCTCCTTTCGAATAACTTAATTTTCTCAATATGTATTTGCTTGGATAACCCAAACTCTTAAAATGCCATCTATATATAAGATCCTTTAATAAACTTCTATATTGATGCCTGCCAAGAAAACCAATCAAAACTAAAGTCTAAAAATCTTTTCAGTTCATTTTATTAGATCCGAAATGGAATGAAATGGGATGGGATAAGGATGGAATGGGATCGAAAAATAACATTATTAAGAAACATAAAAGTAAATATGTATGTATGGCTATGTATGCATATGTCTACGGATTGTTAATAAAATATCTAAGACCTAGGTCTAGTATAAAAATCCAATAGATACGTACTTAGATATAGAACTCAAGAGGGAATTCTATTTAAAACTCATATCCTTCTTTTTTGATATTTTTATCCCAGATACACAGATACACATAAGTATGTATAAGGATGAGTTTGTATTTTTGTATCTGAGGGAACAAAAATATAAATACCCAAGCCCCAAAATTAATCCCCAATTTGACCAAAGATGAATGTTTATCAATGAATTATGGTTACCATAGGAGTGTTTTTCTCATTTTCATCTCCTGTCTATCCTGTTGGGGTACCTACCCTACATATGTGTCCTTTTCTCAATGACAGCCTACGACAACGACGAAGAGGATGACAACAACGAGAACGACAACGACGATGAGCTACTCCTTAGGGGGACATTTTCATCCGTTATTTATGTAGGCTCTTTTGCACTTCCGAATCGTAGTGATATGTACATTTTAACCTTCGTATAGTTAATGCAAATAAATATCCTAGGAGAGCACCAATTTTTCTTCAAGGATAAAGCACTTTTATTATATCATACTAACCAGTCCAGGATACTCGTATAGTATAACCAACCCAAGAGCTCAAAAACACACATTTTCAGACACACTGAAAATACAAAAAAAGGCAAATAAACGTGATTTATCCCATTATCTTTAATTTAGCATCCTTTACTATTTTGTCCTTTTTTATTTACATATTTGACGACAAACAAGAAAAATGAGAAGAAGAAGAAGAATAAGTATGTGTTGACCACACGCTGAGTTCGGTGCGAGAAAAGTCATGGCCAATAACCGTTTACTCTTTTGCGGAAATTAACATAATAATTTTACGCAGTTGCCGCCATTTCCATCGCCATACGAGTATAGCCACTGCTACTTGCCCATTTGCCCATCACTGCCTTGTGCCATTGCTTTTCCAAAGGATGTTGAATGTTGAATCCTTTTGCATACATATGATAACGGCCCCAATAAATGTCACATGATGTTTGATTAAGTGTGGGATGTGTTTACTGAAAGATATGATAGCGTATTAAGATATGTATATGAGTTCGTCCTTGTCGCCCCATATCGCCCAACAACCATCTCCTGCTCCTTCCTTCTATTCCGCCATCATCATCGTCCCTGATGTCGCACATCGAACGCATATATATAGCCTCGAAATGAAGCAACAACGACGAGTTTTGTTTGACGAGTCCTTTTTTTGAGATTTTTGGATAAATCGCTGTCGTCAGTTGTTGTTTTTGTTGCTATTTTTGTGTTATTTTGTGGGTTGCCCATTTTGTACTTATACTCGTATAATGGCGGATGTGTTGATTGCTTTCTTTTTTTGATAAGGGTGTAAATTAAATATTTGACTTGCCATTCAATTTATTATGAAATAATGTGATAACTACATTATAAGCGTAAAAAAGGCCTCTGACACGAATGTGTTCGTGTGGATGTTAAGTTTGAGCTCAGCTTGGGGTCCGCAGAGGATAAATATTATATATCTTTTGAAATCAAAGTAAAAATCACATTGAATAAGTTTCAACAAAAAATTTTATGGGAAAAGAAAGTTTTTAATATTGATGATGTCAATAAAATATAAAATGGATATTTTGTGTGTGTTGTGGCGAAATAAATTCTATAAGGATATTAATAACATCATCATGAGGGAGGTCTAAGTCAAACCCCTCACTTAAAGCTCATACATGTGGGAGAGATTTCCTTTGGAATTTCTGGATTATTCTATTTGGGTGTTGTAGTGTCTTATGATACAAGTAAAATTCCAGAACATATTCGGGGACAAAAAATATCTGCATATGTATATATAAATATGTCATATGTATTTTTAAAAAATAAGAACTTTAAGTTGATAGTGAAAAAAAGGTCTTTCTTATTTCTGATACGGGCCATATTGCTGAAGTTAGATCTGTCAAATTGCCTGTCATTTATTCAATATCTTTTATCCTATCATTGGGGCCAGTTATAGCTATCACTGCAATCGATCCTAAATAAAATTTGAATCGATATTTGACGGTGTTTTCATTTGGTTAGAAATAAAATTATATACTGATCGATCATAAATCGCACAAAGAATTTGTTTTAAGAAAGAAAAAGTGTAATTGCTCATTTATTTTTCGCTAGAAATGTATTTTTCTATTTTCCGGATGGAAATTGATTTTAATGAACAGCTGATACTTTTATGTTCAAAAATGAAACGAATCGTTTCAATGATTTGTGTTCCAATTTCACACAATTCCAATGACAGATGTATGTCAGTAAACATTTTTCGGTGGATTTCAATCCGGAAATTTTCTTCAATGACAGACATTTTTAAGGATAGCTATAAATGAACTGTCAAAAAATTCCAATGTTTGTTTTCAATGATGAAAACTAATGATAGCTATAACTGGCGCCATAATCACCCAAATTTTGACAATTCTAAAGTTCACTTTTATTCAAAAACTAAGCAAATTTGAACTTTCTAATCATTGGAACCAGATGTCAGATAAACAAGAAAAACATGTGAAGAAAATAGAAAATATATTTATCAAAATGCAGGAGCATTCAAATTGGACAAACAAAAAGAACAAAAGGAGGTTCTTTGTTCTTATAGGTTCTCGTAAAACTAATGAATCCATAATGCTGTTTTTATTTTTCATAAATAAAATAATTTACATTTTTGAAAAACAATTAAAACGATTTGAAAGACTGCGTTACGTTTTGCTTCTTGTTGACGATTGTGAATTGCGACCAGGTGTGATTCAAATATAGAGACTTTAAAGTTACATTTTTTTTTAATGCGTTTGGGACAAAAGCAAGTCGAAATAAAAGTACATTAAATATTTTACTAGATTTAAAGGTGCTGAGTTAGCTGTACAAATTGTACAATAACCTTAAATTTATGTTCCCAAATTCAAAATGTCATCGATGGGTTTTTAATAATTAACATCACTAGCACTCAGAACTTTATTAATTTAATTTTTCATAAGTTAAGGTATTTGTTGTTTTCCATCCAATTGTTCCAATCAAATTGAAACTTTGTAGAACAATTTTAAATTTTGTTACTTTGGTCACACTAAATAAGATCAAAACTTCAAGCAGCTAACTTCGAATTCCACCAGTTCATTCCGTTTCATTTTTTATATTCGTTTAACGATGAACATTTTTTCGTTAACATGTCCAAATACAAAAATGTATTCATTAAAAGGTCAGAATAAGCGTGAATAGCTGAATGCAATCGTATAGTTTCAGTAAACTAGAAGTCAAATTGATGAAACTCAAGATCTTTCAGGGTTGTAGATGTATCCGTTAAAGTGCAGAGAAGAATAGAAGTAAGTCAATTTCAATTGACTCACAATAACTCTATCTATTTTGTAGTACCCGTGATGGTTAGTGCGTTAGATTGTCATGCAAGGGGTCTTGGGTTCAATCCCTGCCTGTGCCACAAAACAAATTTCACGGGTACTCTCTCTTGCGAGGAATTGACAAATCCTCCAAGAGTAATTCTTGTCAAGAAAAGTGCTTTCTCAATACTAAACTGTAGGTCCCTTCCATCTCTGACAACATTACTCCAACATATTAATGGTTGAGAGTTATAAGTCACTAGGACCTGGTTCTTCATGGACTGTTGCGCCACCTAATTTATTTTATAACTCTATCTTTTGATGGTTAGTCTTCCAACCAATTGATAAGTTTTTCTAAGAAAACCAATTATTATATAGAGAAGTATAGATGAGCAAAAATGGACTGCAATGATACGCTATAGGAGATGTGTATGTGTGACAACTGGAAAGTAGAGAAAAGTATCGGTCTTGTTTTAAAACCTGTGGGTCCGTTTTGGACCAACATTAAGTGAGACTGTAAAACTATACTGGGAGGGCCAAAAGGTTTTTTTTTAATAACACTAGTCGGCAATTTACAAAGTTTTCCAAATATATAATGCTTTTCTTCAATATTCAATTAAAATATTTATATTATTTCATACAGTATTCCAATAATCTTCAGGAGTTCTTAAATTTCACCTGTCTTACAAAAATCTGAAAAAGATGCTAAAATGCTCGAGAACTTGATGAAGAAATGAATTGGAATTCAACCAAGTTTTAATTTGTCAACAAATTGAGTTTTAGAGACTATAGACCTTTGTCAAGGAATTGGCCGTAAGTTTTTTAGAATTACATAATCAGGCCATCTTAATTTTGCATTAGCATTAGAGGCACGCCTAACTTCAATTGCAGCTAAAATGAGGGCACAACGGAAAGCTCAAGTGAGTTACGAAACTCTATTGGGTATCAATTACTTATTTTGAGTCCATGACTGTGCTCCCTCACATTCCTCAAATTTCTTGGTGTTAAAATTTTCCTTTGACAGAAAAATTTATCGTCATGTTAAACATTTGCAATAAGTTCAAAATTACTACGTACAAAGCTACGAAAATCGTCCGTTATTGTCACGTTGCCATTATTTCAATTTCAGAAGAAAAAAATCAATGTACCATCAATAAACAAAAGAAAAAATTAATTGAAACAAACAAATTTTTGTGCTATTTGTCACAATTTGCCTGCAAAATGGACATAGCAATTTATTTTTGTTTCGCCTTGCCGTGTCCTTAAAAATTTAATAACAAGTTTCGCAGATTTTGATGTGGTTACACGGGATGAGAAGAGTATCCCTCTGATTGGAAACAAAGTGCGCAATTCAGCTCGCGCGAATTTTTTTTATTTTCACTCCCCAAATTGTTTCTCTGTTTGGCATACAAAATTTCGGCTCGATAAATTAATTTATAGAGTGCTGCTCTAATTCAAAAGTTAAAAGTTTTTCAAAAAAATATTACTTTTATTCAATCTAAATGATAATTCGAAAAATTCAATTATAATCACAAATTTCGCGATTGAAGTTTTGAATTAGGTACTTACATGTTTAGAAGATACGATACACAAAATTATTAATTGCTTCCACTCGCCTAATGGAAGTACGCCGAATGTACCGTCAATGACATACTTTCTGTCTGATTCTGGCAACATGTCAATTTCTTTCACTATTTCTGTTGCCATAAATATTGAATATGAAAAGTCTGTTTCCAAAACTGTGCCTTTATAGAAAGTATTGTTACTGTTGTAACGTGTATTACCATATCTAAGACAGACATTTTCTTTAAGGAATATTTCTTTAACTTCTGAAAAGGTTTTCGGGATTTCAGGAAGAGTACTACTTTTTATTCTGTTGAGAGTCCTTTTAAGGGTCTTGTAGTGGACTAAATGTGCGGAGTCCGTTGTCTTCATTCTTATCTGGTGAAAAACTTGCTTTGACGTTGGTTTTCTTGTGTAAGTCAAGTGAGTCAAAAATTCATAATCAAGGGGTCATTAGTCCATAAGAATTTCTTCTGGACTTTTGACTCACTAGGGTGGGTCAAAAGATCATAATGGAATTATGGACTTTTAACCCACCCAAGTGGGTCAAAATCCATTATGGACTTTTGGCTTCTGGACTTCTGACCCTGCGCCACCATAAACGTGAAGTTTTTGCCTTTGGGCCTTATTTATGAACATCGCAAATGGTAAACGCATAGGATATTGTAATCTTTTGAATTCAAATGGTATATCAGTTGGAATCATAGGGATACTCGGTATCAAACACACTTCTCCTTTTGATTTACCAGTTAAGATTGTAGCTTTAATCAAACTTGGCAATAACTTTTTCACTGCCAATCTAGGGCCATTACACAGTTTTGGTGTATTAATATTTCGCAATAATATAATCAAAGAACCAATTTTCAGAAGCAATACGTTGGTATACCAGCTGGTTTCAATGAATTTAAAAATTCAATTGGATAATTCATTGCCTCATCTTGATTCATAACACTGTCAATTGATTTATATGTCGTGACTACACCAGTTTCGCTTGAAAATTAATGGCATTGATATGAATGCTTTTCGGTGCTAAAATGGTGCGTTCTCTCAACCAATCATGATTTCTCTAATTCTGAAGAATATTAGGAATAACAAATTTAATCAACTCATCTATAGATTGCGCAATGTACAAAAATTGTTCGGTAAAGTGTTAAGTGATCAATTAGTTGGTGCTGTCGATTGGTATTTTGCCATCACCAATTTCTAACAATTGTTTTGATAACTCATGGCAGTTGCATTTATTTGTAGATGAATACGCATATTAATGTTCAGTGTCCATTTTCGTAAATATCTCCAAGGAACTGATGACTTCAAACAAGCGTTTATTCCATCAGCCGGAGTTGATCGTGGAATGACAGGCAATGTTTGACCAAAGTCCCCTGACAGCAATATCAGAGCATCACCAAAACACCTGTTGATTACCGCGTAAATCTTGCATTGTTTGATTAAATGCTTCTATTGATTTTTTATTCGCTATTGTGCACTCATCTCATAAAATAATTGACGTTAATCGCAGAACTTTTGCCATTGCAGAATTTCTCGAAGAAACAAGTTGGAGTTTCAATCACCCGTACATTCAATGGCTATTTTAATGCAAAGTGTGCTGTACGACCACCTTCTAATAATGTAACAGCAATTCCCGAAGATGCAAGTGCCAATTCAATTTTCTGTTCCGATCGTATAGTCGCTAAAATCAATGTTACAACGAAAGTTTTGCCTGTACCACCAGGTGCATCCAAGAAATATAATCCACCTGTATTATTGGAAATGGCTTGCATGATTGTCATACACATAATTTTGTTGAATATTCAATTATATTCGATTGTACAAATAAACGTAAACTATTAGAATTGAACTTCTGCTCACTTTGCAATTCAAGATTAAAAAAATTATGTATCTCACGATTTGGCGCGGTCATACACAATTGTTCTAATGCTTTATTTACAATCGTTAGACACATATCTTCAATTATTATTACAGCTTAGTTGTATATTTCTAAGGTAATCAACAAATCGGGATTTCTTTATGTAGAAATTATATTGAGTACAGGATGTTCGCAGTTGACTTAAAGCTTCAAGAAAACAAGTTGACTATATGACTAATAACAAGCAAGTAAGGAAATTTTATTTATGAAGAAAAATATACAAATCCAATGAATATATGACTGAATAAGTTCTTAAACATAAAGTAGAATTATACAAAGTAGTTAAATTGAGATGATATACTTAAAGGTAAGTGTTGCATTAAATAATTCATTTTAACATACCTCCTCAACACTTAACAATTAAAACATAAATTTAAATTTAAGACAGTTTGTTTTCTATTAATTTTAAGCTAATATTATTCCAAGATTCTTAAAATGTTCACAATGTTTAGCAAAAGACAAATTTTTAGTTAATGGATCAGCTAACATATCTTCGGTTGATAAGTATTTAAGAATTACTGTTTCTTCTGATATGGCTTCACGGATGTAGTGGTATCTTATATGTAGATGCTTGGTTCGCGAACGTCTTCCTTTAAAGTTCGCAATATATTGTGCACTTTGACTATCGGTGGATATGGTAATCGGTTCATTAGCACAATGTAGATGAAGTTCAACAAGTAAAAGCTTGAAGTACTTGGCTCGATTTGCAGCTGCTGTTAATGTGACATACTCTGCTTCTGCGCTGAACAAAGTAACTATGGGCTGTTTGCGAGATTCCCAATCAATTGGTGCACCACAAAGTACAAAAATAACACCAGATTGCGACTTTCGGTCATTTTCGTCTTCACCATAGCTTGAGTCAGCATATGCTACAATTGGCTTTCCAGTTCTGCAATAGAAAAGTTTTGTGTTAGGAGTACCTTTCAAACACCTAAGAACTGAAATAGCTGAATTCCAATGTTGAACTCTTGGATCTTGATTAAACTGTGAAAGAGTATTCACTGTATACGCTATATCTGGTCTACTGTACGTAGAAAGATGAAGTAAGCTGCCAATGAGTTCTTGATATGACTTTTGGTTCACAGGTTTAGTTTCTCCCTCAATTTCAGGTTCTTTTTGGAGTTTTGTTTTAGGTGGTAACGGTAATGTTCGTGGTTTGCAGTTCGTGAGATCATATTTTGAAATTAAGCTCTTGGTATAATTTGACTGGCTGATCGATAAAGTTCCTTTTTTACGATCTCTTGAAATCTCCAGTCCTATGGTTAAGGTGGGTTCACCCATGTCCCTTTGAAATTTACAAAATCGGATTGGCTATTTGTTGCCACAATTAAGTCATCAACATATGCAGTAATTAATGTAAAAATACCGTTTTGTTTTTTGAAATAAATGCATTGGTCATAGTTGGAATTTATATAGCCGATTTCTTGAAGTTTGCTATCAAGTTTCTTGTTCCATTGATGGCCAGATTATTTTAATCCATAAATTGACTTTTGAAGCTTACAGACCTTTGATTTGTCATTTACAAAACCTGCAGGCTGTTCCATGAAGATTTCCTCGTCCAAGTCTCCTTATAAAAATGCGGTTGATACATCTATGTGGTAAAGATCTAGGTCATGTTCCGTAGCAATAGCATAGAGCATGCGGATAGAGCTTATCTCAGCAACTGGAGCAAATGTGTCAAAATAATCAACACCATACAGTTGAGAATAGCCTTTAGCTTCTAACCTAGCTTTCCTTCTTTCGATGGTTCCATCCGACCTTCTCTTGGTCTTGAATAGCCATCGGCATCCTATCACGTTTGTATCCTTGGGACGATCTACAATCTTCCAGGTTTCATTTTTATGTAAAAAATCTATTTCGATTTTCATGGCCTCTTTCCATTTAGGGTTATAGGATCATCGTCTTTTGATTTGTCTGACAAATATGATTTCTCTTTATATGTAGTTATGAATAGGAACGTTACGTTTGGGTCTGGGGTTTGATGTAGTGGGCTTAAGTTCTTTTCCCTTTTTTGAGTTTGGAATTTCTTCAACATCGGATTTGTTTACATCTTGGTCATCTAGGGCTTCCTCAAAGTTTTCCGAGTCTGAAGTTTCTTCTTGCCTATCATTTTGTATTGGTACCTCTGTCATTTTTTCATTTTCATTCTCTTCAGCTCCATCGGTTCCTTCTTCATCAGCTCCACCATCATCATCAGGCAAATCTGACTTTTTCTCAGGCTTCTTAGCTTCTGTCGATCGTGATTCTTCGTTTATCCATTCGAAATCAACGAATTTTGACAACTTTTTGTTTTCTTTAATTTCGATAAAAACAACGTCTCTACTTATAATCACCGATCTTGTACCCCTTTTCCAAAGCCTATACGCTTTCGCATCGTGACAATATCCTATCAAAACAAATTCATCACTTCTGGCATCGAACTTGCTTTGGTTTCCAGATTTATTTAAAACGAATGCGCGTGAACCTATCTCTTTAAAGTACGAAACATCGGGAATCTTTGATGACCATAACTCTTCTGGGGTTCTGTTGTGATTTGCTGTAGTTGGGCAACGGTTGCGAATATGAGCTGAGGTTACAACTAGTTCAGCCCATAAAAAATCTGGCAAATTCGCTTTGATTTTCAAACACTAGCCATTTCGACAAGTGTGCGGTTGGCACGTTCAGCAACACCATTTTGCTGTGGTGTATACGGTGAACTAAATTCTTGTTTGATGCCATTCGATTCACACAACTCTCTAAAAACACGACTAGTGTATTCTGATCCATTATCAGATCTTATTCGCTTAATTTTGGAATTTAATTGATTTTCGACAAGTTTTTTAAATAAAATAAATTACGAAATACAATGACTTACTCAGAGATTCTGTTTTCATAGGTCCGCAAATGTCCGAATGTATTAGTTTCAAACAAGATGATGTTGATTTTCCATATTTCTTATCAAATGGTAGACGTGTTTGCTTACCTCTGATGCATGCGTCACACTCGAGTTCATAGTTCGTAAACTCTGGAAGTCCTCTTACAAGATTTTCATGTTGCATACGCTTCAAAGATGCTGCATTCAAATGTCCCATCCTGTTGTGCCAAATTTTGAAATCTCCTGCTGATTTTACATTGCCATTCCCAGTTTTTGAACTTAAACAAGCTTCTTCTTTAGATGGATAGACAAAATAAAGTCCCTCTGACTTTTTCGCGCTCAACAGATGTTTTCCGCTCTTGCTCACAAGACTTGCGTTGTCGGCTTGAAAATAAACTTTCACACCATTTATGGTGGCTTTGTTGATGGAAATTAAGTTTTCTTTAAGGTCTGGAACAAGAAGTGTATTAAAGAGCGAACAGAAAAGAGTTTTGCCATTAACTTTGCTGACTATATCAACAGTACCAATACCCATGATCTTTATTTGTTTATCATTTGCAAGTTTAACATACCCAACGTGACGTTTTGATAAAGATGAAAAAAATGTTTCGCTGTGGCACATGTGAGAAGTGGCTCCACTATCCAAGCACCAACGAGAACTTTTGTTGTATTTAATACTGTCTGATACCTTGAGTGCTCTTGTGGGAGAAAGCTCTAAGGACTCCTGCATCATAAAACCAGTTTCGGAATACGAGTCATCAACTTTTCTTGCCACTTCATCATTAGATCGGCAATTACTTGCCTTATGCCCTCTGCGTCCACAACGTCGACAATTGTAGTTGCAATACCTTGAGCCAAATGAACTTGTACCGGATGTTTGTTGTGTTGATTGACCAAATTTCTTAGGTTTGTTGGAATAAGATGAAAAATTGTTTAATTTACCTCTTACTTTTAGTGCATCATCATTTGATAATTTTGGCTTTGAATCACCAACTTCCATCAACCTTATACGGACTGTTTCTATTGAAGGGAACTCTTTTTGCGCTGCGAATGCTGCTTGAACATCTTTATAACTTTCGTCGAGACTATCAAGAAGTAGGACCACGAGAAGATCATCATCGAGTTTTGCTTCTAGTTCCGTCAAACGACTGATTATTCCACAGAATGCCCGCAGATATTCGTCCATAGTTTGAGTTATTTCCATACGAATGTTCAATAATTTTTTGAATTCTTCAGCCTTTTGCCGTACACTTTTCCTATCATAGCTTGAAGCCAAGAAATCCCAGATTTCTTTAGATGTTTGAAAGTTCTTGACAAGAGCTACTACGTATGCTTCCATGGCGAGTAATAGTTCACTTCTTGCATCCAAATCCTTGTCATTCCATTTTTCCTGCTCATCCCTGTTTTCGGTTGGTCGTTCTTCCTTTCCTTGGACTATTTTGAGAAGACGGAGCTTGTGCAATACTCCTTCCATTTGTGCCCTCCAAGTTGAATAATTTTCACCATTAAAAAATGGCTATACGACCTTGGACCGCATTCGAAAGAGACATTTTAAAATTTTGCTAGTGCGATACAAATTTTTTATTAAATTCAAAAATTATGTAACACCAGCTGGGCCCATAACCTGTAGAAATTATATTGAGTACAGGATGTTCGCAGTTGACTTAAAGCTTCAAGAAAACAAGTTGACTATATGACTAATAACAAGCAAGTAAGGAAATTTTATTTATGAACAAAAATATACAAATCCAATGAATATATGATTGAATAAGTTCTTAAACATAAAGTAGAATTATACAAAGTAGTTAAATTGAGATGATATACTTAAAGGTAAGTGTTGCATTAAATAATTCATTTTAACACTTTAAATATTAGTACAAATTATTTGTATATGGGAATGTAGAAAGATGTTGATTTTACAGCTTTTCAAGATTTTTTTTTAAATTTTCTCTAAGTAACGTACAAACCTAAAAGCATGTATTAAAAACGAAATTGTCTCATCTAGACCCCGAAAAACCGACACTTTATTGTCAAAAAACCGATGCATCTACAGACAAAGACACTTTGGTATGGATTGTCTAATAGTGGCATTAATAAAAAATGTTTGTTCTAAAATTTGGCTTTGAATATCGTTTCGGGCAACGATGGGCGTTGCTGAGCATCGATATGGCACCTCTAGACCTTGATGGATCGATGTTATGCCAACAACATTTTCTTTTGCGTCTTTGGTGTAACAATATTTCCAAATTATAGTACTGGGACGGAATTCGGCTTAAAGAGTATATTTTTCATCTTGCAAGGATTTTTTAATTTTCTCGTGTGGATTTCTTGTTCTCCGAAAATTTGGATACTTATCTAATTAACGTAACCGTGAGTTTTTTGTCGGGCAACAAAATTTGCCTCAAAACGTTGGTTTCAGGGGCGGTTATAATATTTCTGTCAGTCATTCCTGTGAAGAAAGTTCCATGGGAAAAGTTATTAAAAGTTAGTATTTTTTCTCATAATTCCCAAGAAGTAAAGTGAAAACATCACACTTAATGTTCGCAGATATGTGCTAGAGCCAGCTATATTATAAAGGGTGATTTTTTTGAGGTTAGGATTTTCATGCATTAGTATTTGACAGATCACGCGGGATTTCAGACATGGTGTCAAAGAGAAAGATGCTCAGTATGCTTTGACATTTCATCATGAATAGACTTACTAACGAGCAACGCTTGCAAATCATTGAATTTTATTACCAAAATCAGTGTTCGGTTCGAAATATGTTTCGCGCTTTACGTCCGATTTATGGTCTACATAATCGACCAAGTGAGCAAACAATTAATGCGATTGTGACCAAGTTTCGCACTCAGTTTACTTTATTGGACATTAAAACAACCACACGAATGCGTACAGTGCGTACAGAAGAGAATATTGCGTCTGTTTCTGAGAGTGCTGCTGAAGACCGTGAAATGTCGATTCGTCGCCGTTCGCAGCAATTGGGTTTGTGTTATTCGACCACATGGAAGATTTTACGCAAAGATCTTGGTGTAAAACCGTATAAAATACAGCTCGTGCAAGAACTTAAGCGAATGGGCCCTAGAAAAGTTGGCAGAAAATCCGCTTTTTTATCGACAAATTTTGTTCAGCGATGAGGCTCATTTCTGGTTGAATGGCTACGTAAATAAGCAAAATTGCCGCATTTGGAGTGAAGAGCAACCAGAAGCCGTTCAAGAACTGCCCATGCATCCCGAAAAATGCACTGTTTGGTGTGGTTTGTACGCTGGTGGAATCATTGGACCGTATTTTTTCAAAGATGCTGTTGGACGCAACGTTACGGTGAATGGCGATCGCTATCGTTCAATGCTAACAAACTTTCTGTTGCCAAAAATGGAAGAACTGAACTTGGTTGACATGTGGTTTCAACAAGATGGCGCTACATGCCACACAGCTCGCGATTCTATGGCCATTTTGAGGGAAAACTTCGGAGAACAATTCATCTCAAGGAATGGACCGGTAAGTTGGCCACCAATATCATACGATGGAAGACAACATTTCCGAAGAAATTCGGGCTATTCCGGCCGAAATGCTCGAAAAAGTTACCCAAAATTGGACTTTCCGAATGGACCACCTAAGACGCAGCCGCGGTCAACATTTAAATGAAATTATCTTCCAAAAGTAAATGTCATGGACCAATCTAACGTTTCAAACAAAGAATCGATGAGATTTGCAAATTGTATGCGATTTTTTTTTGAAAGTTCTCAAGCTCTTAAAAAATCACCGTTTATAAGCGTGGCTTTTTATGTGCAGAAATGAAATGTTTCAAAACAAAATGGTTAAAATAATAAAATATAATATTTTGTCATCCTTTAATTCCTACATATGCATGTATAGGTATATGTTTTGTCGCGTAAGCTCCTGGTTAGGATTTCCCAATGAAAAATCATACTTGTTTTATAAATCCATTCACGACATTTGTATGATTTACGGAGTTCTATTTCGTAAAGTTATATTTCAAAAATGTGTATCCCATCTGGTTAGGACACATTTTTCTTTATTGGATGTCAAAGCAGTTTAAACATGTTCTCAATATACCTACCAGCTTACATGAGCTTTTAGAAGATAGAGGTAAGCCGCATTTAATTTTTTATCAAAATCTTTAAACTTTTCACCCTCTGCACTGTGCTAGTGTCACATATACTACATAGCTATATAATCCTTCATAGACTCTAGCAGTTGTAACGTGTATTGCAACTTATTCAAGAAGATGTACTGTAAAAAAAATGTGAACACAAATGATAGCATCTTTGTATCCTCGCAAGTCTCAACTATAACGTTTTATAATTTTGCAAGAGATACAACCTTCCAACCGCACCTTTGAAATTTGCCCCCACAGTTATATTTAGATATACATTTTACATACAGGAGTATAGTTAGTTCTTGTTGGAACAGCAGTGGTTAAAGCAAACTTCTCTAGAACTACACAACAAGTAAAATTAAGTGGAAAGACATTTTAACCACAGTGCCACAGTTGCGTTGCGATGGTGTTGTTGGTTGATTTCTTATAAGATAATTGTTTGTGCAACTCCAGCATCATTATACATATACATAATAAATATAGAGTATTGCAAGTGATACGTGGGGAATGAGAGGTAAAATAGGATATCTACAAATCACAGGACCGCATTTCACTTTTTATTTAGAAATATGCGTGAGTTATTAGCAATGACGGGAATGGGTTTTGGATTTCTAATTTAAATCTAAATGAAAAGTCATCTGATTTTCTTTCGAAAATTTATTGAGGTTACATCTCAAATATTTTAGCTGGTTACATTTAAATTTAAGCTCTGAGCTATCACCTCAGTCACAGATGACTTATCTTAGATAAACTCATTTCTTATAAATCGATGTAAATTTTGCACAAAAAAGTACGTATACGCTCAAGTGAACCGTTGACAACATAAAAAAACAATGAGGATACCCAGTCTAAGTTTGCAGTTTAAATTTGAATTCATTTTAAAAATAAACACCAGAATAAAATATAATTTGTTATTCCTCAAGGGGAAATATTTGCTCGATATTTTGAAACTATCAATTAATACATTGCGACCATTAAATCTTTTTTTTTGTTGAGGTTCTTTAATTTAAAGCTTTTTTTGTAGTTAAACACGTCTTAAAACATTGATCATAGTAATTATCGTTAAAAAGCATCAAATATAAATAAAAATATAAATATAAATATAAAAATAAATATAAATAAAAACATAAATGTATAGAAACTTACTTTACTCATAAAATGTTTAAGTTGACGGAAAACTCACCTGAAAGTAGAAAAATTAAATATTAATTTCGATTAATGTCACAAAATATTTAAAACATATTATGAAATAATTGTATTTTAAATTTAACTCGAAACAAAAAAAGTCTGTTCACTTTCCATTAATACCACCTTACTATTTTCAAATGATAATTTTTGTAAAAAGTCAATTTTATTTATAAGAGGAATTATTGAAAGACTAGATTGTTTAGTTGTTTTGTGTATTTTGAGAGTTATATCTACAAGAAAACCACACTGTCTTTAAAAATTACAAAACATTAACAGAAAATATTTCTATGCCATGATAGAACAACATCGTTTTTTATTCTCAAGATATTTAATGTTCCATTAATAACTCGCCGAATGAAATCACCATGACCATACGCATCAAGGCTGAATTCGGCAACATTAGCCTCGTATGCAAGCACTCCTCCACAGAAAATCAAGTTGAAAACACCAAAGATATGTTCTTCGAGCTTTTAGACAAAACATACATGAGAAGTGTCCTAGCTACGATATTAAAATTGTCCTGGGCGATTTTAATGCCAAGCTAGGAAAGGAAGACATCTTTGGTGGAATAATCGGGAAAAACAGCCTGCACGACAACACTTCCCACAACGTATTCAGGCTCATAGATTTTGCTGCGGGGTGAAACGTCATGGTAGCGAGTAAGCGTTTTCCACACATCAACATCTACAAAGGAACTTGGAGTTCTAAAGATCAATCTACCATCAACCAGATTGACCATATTGCGATCGACGCCAGACACGCTTCCAGCATCATGGATGTAAGAACTTTCCAAGGAACTTACATCGAGTCGGACCACTTTCTTGTTGTAGCCAAGGTAATAGTTCGGGTTTCTAGACCCAAGGCACAACAGGGAGGTGCTGAGAAAAGGTACAACGTCGAACGGCTACAATCGCCAGAGATCGCTAAATTTGTTTTCGACCGAGTTACAAGTAACCTCTTTGGAAGTTCTCTGCCGCCAACACAATGTGTCGAAAACCAGTAGTAACATTGCCAAGGTGCAATCAGAGAAGCCGCCTCTGATGTGCTGGGTTTTAAGCAGCCATCAACAAGGAACCCTGGTTTGGCACGAAAAGCGGCGCTGCATAAAAGGACGAGAACTGCTCATGAGCTCTATGAGCAGAAGAGGCGAGAGGAACGCTGACTTATCAGAAGGAAAAAGAGAGGGCATGAGAAGCGTGCGGTTGAAGATGTTGAGAGGTTAACAAGCAGGAATGAAGTTCAAAAGTTTTATGAACAGGTGAAACGAAATTCACAAGTACATAAACCTAGAACCGAAGGCTGCAAAGAACAAAGTAGAAACATCATAGTGGATTCGCAGTCAATGCTGATTATATGGAAGGACCACTTCTGCAGACTTAACAACGGCGAAAACGAACCGAATGCCGCTGTCAGGCAGGATGATCTATTTAACATAGACGAAGAAAGCCAACAATCCCGTCCACCCGACTTAGACGAAGTAAAGATTGCCATATCAAAGCTGAAGTGTAATAAAGCCGCTGGAGCGGATGGAGCTGATGGCTTGAATGCCGAGCTCTTTAAAGCAGCTGGAGATAAGTTGGTTAGGAGCATGCACCAATTTATCTGATATGGTCTGAAGAAAGCATGCCCGATGAATGGAACCTCAGTATTGTTTGTCCGATCCTAAAAAAGGAGACCCTCTAAACTTCACCAACTATAGAGGTATCAGTTTCACCTACAAATCTTCTCTGCCGTAATTTATGAACGTTGTAAACTTATCGTCAAGGCTGGATACATCTTAACAGAAACTTTCGATGTCAATATATGTTTTAGACAAGTTGATGCGCTGTCATGCGATTTTTTTAACATCGTGCTTGAAAGAATAGTGCAGATGCTTACACGTCAACACTAGAGCCACTATCTTTCAAAAGTCTGTCCAATTACTAGCATATGCTCATGACATTGACTTAATCGGAAGAACTCAGCGTATTGTGATGGAGGCTTTGACGCAGAGGCGGCAAAAATGGGTTGACCGGTTAATGAGGGCAGAACAAAGTACATGATGTCGTCAAGAAAGGACCTACAACACCGACGTCTTGGTCAAAAAGCACCTTGTGTCGTTTCGAGAGTAAAACTCTTCGTGTGATCTATGGTCCCGTTTGCATCGAAGGGGAGTGGAATAGAAGATGGAACGAGAAGCAGTATGGATCGCACAGCGACATTAACTAAGCCAGAAGTCCAACGATTAAGATGGCTGGTTCACATAGAGTGAATGGAAACCAATGATCCGTCGCGCACAAGTGGAAAGTGACCTGACCCAACTTGTAGCGCGAAACTGGAGACATCTAAATAGGGACCGAGCTAGATTTAGAAGTTTGTTGGGTGAGGCCCTAGTTCACACAGGACTGTAGCGCCACCTTAAGTAAATAAGTAATGAAATCACAAAGTTTGTCCTGTATTATACCGTTCCTCATTTAAGACGTTTTGGTTGACCAGAAATGCTTTACGAGTTTAAACGGTCATGTAATTTTGTTACGATCTTGAAAATAATCAAGGCCTGTACAAAAAATGCACAGAACTTGACACTATTCATCCTGACTTAATTACAATTCTCCAACCCTAACTCTAACTCCACTTCTTCAAAGATGTACAAAACTATACTTATCCCAAAACAAGGAAATACCTAAGGCTTTTGAAAGTCTTATAAGTAACCAAATAAAAAAAATTATCAAAGATACACCACTTTTGATACATCCGAAGTCAGGATTCCAGTCTGGACATAATTTGTAGTTAGGTTCGTGTTTTGCTTAATATGTTCCATAACATATGACAGGTCTAGACACAAACTTTGCTACTATGATAACCTAACTTGACTTTTCGAAGGCGTGAATTCTTATCTACTCTGTGATAAGCTGAGTGCTTATTTCAAATTCTTTAACAAAACTTGTTTATTTATATTTGACCAATCGTATGCAAACCGTATCTTGTAATGGTACAATGTCTTCGGCCCTTCCCTTTCATACTGGTGTTCCTCAATCGTCAATTCTTGGGCCTTTACTGTTTTCGTTGTGCATTAATGATCTACTTTCTGTTTTGTTCTTCTGTCAATAACATTTCTTCGCTGATGATGTTCAGTTAAATGTCTATTTTCCTGAGATCATGACGAAGGATCAAATAACTTAAATGAAAATTTAGCTACAGTCAATATATAATTGGTCCGCAACGGGCTTAAATTAATCCTGAAAAAACTAAAGCTCTTCCAATATCGAATAAAATGTCAAACCTTTAACATTTCCTTCCGTTATATCAAATCATTTTTCCATAGTTGATGACTCAAATCAAAAACTTAGGGATGCCACTGCTCGAATCTCGAACCTGGAATCGGTGTTGTACCAATTTTTTTCAATTTGATTTTTAAAAAGATTCTAATTTTTCTTAGTTATTGTTTGTCAAGTCGTTTTGTTTCATTGCGCCCGTTTTGAATATTTCTTGGATAATGTCAAAATTTTCATTCGATCAATTGGAGCGATTATAAATGTTGTGCAACAAAAAATAAAGTTTTTGACATCATGTAAAATCTTTATTAAAAATCGAAGTAAAATTTTTAAAAACTGATGTTTGTTTCCAAAATTTGGAGATTAAATAAATGTTTTAATTTTAAAATTATTTTCTTCTATTGAAAATTGTATTGTTAATGCAATGTTCTTTATAAAAAGTAATAATAATAAAAAAAAGAAAATGCTGCTAAAATTGATAAAAAATGGTTTTTGACTAAAAATCTCGGGAATTATAAATTAATTTTTTAGAGTAGTTCAATTTACAACGATTTTTTACAAAATAAAAAACCTAAAACAAAGATCATGATGAGAAATTGTATTGGACTCAAGTATTATAAAAACAAAGTAGGATAAACACAAAATATCGTCATTTAATATTTTGATAAAGTTTTAGAAAACTCGACAGACGCGAATGGATGGGAAGTTATCAGGGTAGGTTGCATCCCAGCCCCTTTTGATTTAAAACTATCTACGGACCGTTTTAAATTTGTTTAACTTATATTTATATTTTTTTCTTTTTTAGAAAGTTTAGAACGAAGCAAACATTTTTGAAATAAAAAACTGACGTTAAGTCACAAAACTTTTATTTTACTAAAAAATAATTATATCCACATTTGGTAATTTTAAAATACTGGGGGCAAGGTAGTTTTTTCTAATTATAAGTACTTCAATTTTTAAACTTTAAATCGTTCAAATGATTTATCTACAAATCTTTTCTTTTAGGTTCACAAGAGTTCTGGGATTGTTGCTGTAAACTCTCTCATTGAAGTAGCTGCATCAAAAAAATCCAATAAACAGTTACCCTGTGGTCATGCAATGGCTATTGGTGTTTCAATCGAGGGTAATAAGTTTGTAGGAGTCTATCTAGCTAACGCCCGTTTTCTCAAATATATAAATTTGAAATTCAAATAAATAAATAAGTTTTTAATTCAATTCACTCGACACGCTTCTCAATTGGTGACCCCGACGCACGTATAATTCTGATGGTCCCACAGAAAATACAATGGAAATATTGGAAGCGCAATTGTAAGAACTCCAGCAACAAGTACTTTCCCAGCAAGCACTAGAACAAGCAGCAAGAAAATGTAAAGTTATGGTTCGCTCAACTCTAAGCACAGCAGTTAACTTTGGTAAATTTGACGTCTCAAGCTCGAAAGTTTAAGCTCGTCATTGCTCATCTGGATCAGAAGTACAAGACATCATCATCAATCCACCACAAGGTAAAGCATATGTTCGATTAAAAGAAGAACTCTTTTCTCGTTTGACCCCATCTAGAGACACACAGATTACGAAAATGCTAGATCAATAACAGCTAGATGACAGGAAACCGTTTCAGTTTCTTTGGCACTAAAACGACTGACGATGCTTTGAAGGCAATTTGGATTGAGATATTGTCCATCCAAACAGAGCCTATACTGCTGCACATCCTCCTGGTACAGCTGAAAATCCAACAAATTTGAATAACTTTGGTCTCATCGCAAACAGAATCATCGATGTCATTCCATAACAACAAGTTTCCAGCACATCTAGGCTCCCAAATCCTTCATTTTTTGAGTCTCTACAGAAAGTGGAACAACTGACTTAGCAAATTGAACCGTAGAGACCAAATTCGCAGGATGATAAGATCGAGGTCAAACTCTAGTGCTAGGCAACACAGAAATCCAACACTGACTTCGAACGGGAAGAAAAACAACAATCAAAGTGGTTTTTCACGTTTTAGTGTTTCCACATACCGGTTCACTTCGAAAGTCAAAACAATCTGACTATACTCTCTTCGCTGTAAACGTAACCCCGATTCCAAACTACGGTTTGGCACCTTGCAGATGAACTGCCTCCGTAGAAAATGTACATGGCGTTTTGTGGTTGCAGAAAAACCTATTATCGTGCGGACTTTCTTCTTGTGGGCGTATCACACAGCAGATTGCTAGACGGGATTACTGGACTCTCTGCAGTGGGTTGCCACGCATTTGAGATGTCATCATATGTGAAATCAATTTCCGGAACTTCAAAGAACATCGAGCTGCTTAAAGAGTATCCCAGTTTTACTCCACCAGATCGAAGCTTAAATAAAATCCGAAATTTACCGTTCATCGCATCAGCAGGCCCTCCAGTTAATTGCAAATCACAACGTTTAGCACTTGACAAGATGAAAATTGCATAAAGGGAAATCGAAATGCTGAAAATGGGAATAGATAGGGGTGGGAAAGATGTTGGTCATCGCAACTTCATATCATTGGCGTCCTTGTGGAAATTACCGCTCTTTAATGGCCCGCACTATTCCAGACAACCTTCCAAGAAATCTTCAGGATTGTTGAGCTAATCTCTTAAGCAAGAAAATATTTACCAAGATTGATTTGGTAAGGGCGTTCAATCAGATTCCGAAGACATTAAGAAAACGGCCATAGTTATACCATTTGGTCTCTTTGAGTTTGCGTTCATGACGTTTGGCTTCCGGAATGTCGCCCAGACCTTTTAAAGGTTCATCAAAGTCACAAATGGTCTTGACATTTACTTTTCATACGTAGACGATATTTTGGTGGCATTGAATAATGAAGAGCACCATTTTCACCATCTTCACACTCTTTTGAAACGACTTACTCAGTAACGGGAGTTTCATTTATTAACGTGCCTTACTTACTTACTTAAGGTGGCGCTACAGTCCGGGGCGGACCTGGGCCTCAACCAATAAGCGTCTCCAGCCAGCTCGGTCCCTAGCTAGCTGTCTCCAGTTTCGCACGCCAAGTTGGTTGAGGTCCTCTCCCACCTGGGTGCGCCACCTGAGTCGCGGTCTTCCTCTACTGCGCCGTCCCTCGGGATTGGATTCGAAGACCTTCCGGGCTGGAGCGTTGATGTCCATCCGCTCTACATGACCTAGCCATCTAAGCCGTTGGACTTTCATTCTGCTAACTAGGTCAGTGTCGCCCGTACAGCTCGTCGTTATATCTTCTCCTCCATTCTCCATCTATGCGTACGGGACCAAAAATCACCCGAAGAATTTTTCTCTCGAAGCATCCTAAGACACTCTCATCTTTCTTTGACAGGGTCCAGGCCTCAGCGCCATAAATGAGAACCGGGATGATGAGTGTCTTACAGATGGTGATTTTACATGCTCGAGAGAGGACTTTACTTCTCAATTGCCTTCTAAGTCCAAAGAAGCAGCGATTTGCAAGAGTTATTCTTCGTTTGATTTCAGCGCTGGTGTCGTTGTCTGCATTAATAGCGGTGCCTAGGTAGACAAAGTCCTTAACTACCTCAAAGTTATAGCTGTCCATGGTGACGTTTTGTCCAAGACGTCGTCGTTCAGTGTCCTTTTTTGATGACAGCATATACTTGGTCTTGCCCTCATTGACCACTAAACCCATCTTCTTCGCTTCCGTCGCAATGCTCAAAAAACGCTCCACTGACATCACGCTTTGTTCTTCCAATTATGTCAATATCATCTGCGTATCCGAGTAATTGGATGGATCTTTGGAAGATTGTGCCTCTAGTGTTGACGGTTGAGTTTTGCACAATTCTTTCCAGAACGATGTTGAAGAAGTCGCATGACAGTGCATCGCCTTGTCTAAAACCTTTTTTGACATCAAATGCATCGGTAAGATCTTTTCCGACCTTGATAGAGCAGCGTGCATTCTCCATCGTCATTCTGCACAAACGGATAAGTTTGACAGGGATGCCAAAACTAGACATTGCTCGGTAGAGCTCTTCCCAATAGATGCTGTCATACGCGGCTTTAAAATCGATAAAGAGATGGTGGGTATCGATTTGAAGCTCCTGGGTTTTTTCCAAGATCTGCCGTAGTGTGAATATTTGGTCGATAGTGGACTTTCCTGGTCTGAAGCCACACTGATAAGGACCAATCAGGTTGTTGACGAATGGCTTCAGACGTTCACATAATACGGCAGAGAGGATCTTATACACAATGTTAAGAAGACTGATGCCTCTGTAGTTGGCGCAGTTAAGAGGTTCTCCTTTCTTATGTATTGGGCACACTATGCTGAGATTCCACTCATCGGGCATGCTTTCTTCCGACCAAATTTTGCAGATGAGTTGGTGCATGCTCCCTACTTCAGCTTTGTTTGACTTAAGTTCAGATATAGCTATCTTCACTTCGTCAAGGTCGGGTAGGCGGAGTTGTTGATCTGCGTCGCCGAGGTTGAGTGGTTCTATCTCCTTTACAGCGGAATTCGGTTCGTCATCGCCGTTATATAATTTGGAGAAGTGATCTTTCCATATTCTCAGCATTGACTGTGGTTCTACTTCGATGTTGCCTTGATCGTCTTTACAGGCTTCGGTTCGTGGCTGGTACCCTTGGGAGGTTTTTTTACTTTTTGGTAAAATTTACGAACCTCATTCCTGTTGTGACATCCCTCTATCTCCTCGATGGCGTGCTTCTCATGCTCTCTTTTTTTCCGTCTAAGAAGCCGGTGTTCCTCTCTCCTCTTCTGCTCGTAGAGCTCGCGAGCAGCTCTCGTCCTTTTGTGCAGCGCCGTTTTGTATGCCTCTTGTTTCGCTGTGGCTGCCGTGTGAAACCGGGCACTTCAGAGGCGGCATCTCTGATGGCTGCATGGCAATGTTGCCACTGGTTTTCAATGCTTAGTGCAGGAAGCATAGGACGTGCCTATTTAATTGAAAATGAACCTTGTCACTCCAAAAACTGTTTGCGTGAAACAAACTCACTGCTTTTGGGTTCTTTAACATTTAAAATTTTGAATGGATGTTACTTTAAATCCTTTTTTGAAAGTTCATGAACTCTTGGAAGTCTCAGTGATAATGCTTTTTTCCGTATCGAAAATTTTGGATTTTTACGTAAACTTTTTTCAACTACTTCAATGTTTTCGGGAGTCTTTGAAGTGTTCATAGCCGAAGCAAGTCATAAACTTCAGCTCATATAAGAAGTCACAAATAAACAATAATAAAGCATTAATTTTTGTAACGAAATATTTTGGATTTACATCATTCTACCTGTATTATTATATCAGGAGTAAAATTAACAAATTTGAAAACTACCTTTATTAAAATATATATTATTTAAATATCTTTTATTTTCTTGTATGCAAACATTTTTCTACCGAAAACATTCAAGTTAATGAAAATGCGGCCGTGTGGTTGAGATAAACAAAAACAGGAACTTATTCATTTGTTGGCACTTTTATTTGGAGTTGGGAAAAGGAGGTAGGAGTACTATAGAGGAGGGGGAGGTTGAGATATAACAAAATTCCACTGCACTATACCGAAAAAGAAGAAACCCTTATAAGCGAGGCAACAGCTCAACATCACAGCAGCCTCAGCAGTAATACTCTGTTGCTTGTCTCGAAGCGAAGCGAAGCATAAGCAAAAGATTTGAAACTTCTTACAAACTGCAATAATAAAGTTTATTAGAAAATTTTCGCAAAAGAAAATGTTCCCCTCTAGTCTCAGTTTATGTACTTACTTCTCTAAGAAACCCCGCTCCCCACACCACGTATCTTCAACCTTTATACTACTGTATCAACCTCGTCCTTGTTCCCTTGTATACCATACAACTTGTATCCTGTTTATGCTCTGGATGTTGCTGTACTCTGCGCTATGTGTGCATCAATTTGCTGAACAAGAATTTCCCTAGAATAGACATTTTCAGCAATAACATTGGCATGACTGTAATTGCTTGCCTCAGGTAAGATAGATAGAGTGAGCCTGGCTGCCTGAGCTGAGCATTCCTCATGCATGGAGTTGAGTATAACTATGGTTCAGCAGAGTTCTTAGGCTTTAATTAACTAGAATATTGCATTTTCTTCCACTCGAACATAGTATAACTTGCTTTCCTTTTAACGTTCGTCATTTTTGTATGTAGTTTAAATAGACGAAATTTAAGTTGTTCCCCTTCCGACACATATTGTCACTTGGGCGTTTTTATTTTATAGTTGACGACAAAGTGTCTTCTCGCGCTCCCGAGAAGAACACAAAAACGCCCCTAAAAAGCGAACGAGACAATGTAAAAAGGATTCGCCTTTATACGGCGACGATGACGGCAAAGGCAACAAGGACGACAATCAGAACGGCACGAGCTTGATGCCGAATACTGACAAACTATTATGCTGGGAATAAAAGATTACGTCACACAGGATTGTTAATTATTTTGTAGAAATTGAAAGCAAAATCGTCGTCTCCGTCTCCCTAGACAAGAAACAAGGGACTACTCGCCTCCTACTCTTCTATACATTGTTTTTCCGAGTCGAGGGAAAACTTTTAAATTGGAAAAGTTTTTGCTTTTTGTTAGAATAGAAAAATAAACTAAAATAAAATAAAATTTCGAAAAAATAACAATTTCGATTGTAATAAGTGGTTGAAGTGATTTCACTTGATTGCAGTGTGTTGTTCATGTTCATTTTCCTTCATCTTTGATGATGTGAAACTTCTGATGTAATCATATTAGGTTATAAGAACAAACTACATTATATTAGTCAACTTTTGAGCAAACATCGATTATGGAATATTTT
The DNA here is from genome assembly GCF_945859685.1 of Eupeodes corollae. Taxonomy (NCBI): domain Eukaryota; kingdom Metazoa; phylum Arthropoda; class Insecta; order Diptera; family Syrphidae; genus Eupeodes; species Eupeodes corollae. Next base: position 103,499,784 of record NC_079147.1, read on the forward strand.
GTAAAATCAATGATTATGGCTTCGAAATTCTTACCCAATAAAATTATGTTATTGTTATTGTCTGAGTTGTTATTAAGTCGAAATTGTGTAAACTTTGATTGATAATTTTAATGTCTCAGTTCATGTTATAGAAAGTAAATTGGGATTGGAAGAAGCTAAAGTTAATAGAGTGCAGAATGTTGACTGGTTTCAAAGTTTACCAAAGAAGCAACAGTCTATTATCGGTTTCATAGTAACTTTTAGAAGTTTAAAATGATGTTCATATTTTCTTTTCATAATAAACGGTGATTTTTTAAGAGCTTGAGAACTTTTTTAAAAAAAAAAAACGCATAAAATTTGCAAAATCTCATCGATTCTTTATTTGAAACGTTAGATTGGTCCATGACATTTACTTTTTGAAGATAATTTTATTTAAATGTTGACCGCGGCTGCGTCTTAGGTGGTCCATTCGGAAAGTCCGATTTTAGGTAACTTTTTCGAGCATTTCGGCCGGAATAGCCCGAATTTCTTCGGAAATGTTGTCTTCCAAACCTGGAATAGTTGCTGGATTATTTCTGTAGACTTTAGACTTGACGTAGCCCCACAAAAAATAGTCTAAAGGCGTCAAATCGCATGATCTTGGTGGCCAACTTACCGGTCCATTCCTTGAGATGAATTGTTCTCCGAAGTTTTCCCTCAAAATGGCCATAGAATCGCGAGCTGTGTGGCATGTAGCGCCATCTTGTTGAAACCACATGTCAACCAAGTTCAGTTCTTCCATTTTTGGCAACAAAAAGTTTGTTAGCATTGAACGATAGCGATCGCCATTCACCGTAACGCTGCGTCAAACAGCATCTTTGAAAATATACGGTCCAATGATTCCACCAGCGTACAAACCACACCAAACAGTGCATTTTTCGGGATGCATGGGCAGTTCTAAAACGGCTTCTGGTTGCTCTTCACTCCAAATGCGGCAATTTTGCTTATTTACGTAGCCATTCAACCAGAAATGAGCCTCATCGCTGAACAAAATTTGTCGATAAAAAAGCGGATTTTCTGCCAACTTTTCTAGGGCCCATTCACTGAAAATTCGACGTTGTGGCAGATCGTTCGGCTTCAGTTCTTGCACGAGTTGTATTTTTTACGGTTTTACACCAAGATCTTTGCGTAAAATCTTCCATGTGGTCGAATAACACAAACCCAATTGCTGCGAACGGCGACGAATCGACATTTCACGGTCTTCAGCAGCACTCTCAGAAACAGACGCAATATTCTCTTCTGTACGCACTGTACGCATTCGTGTGGTTGTTTTAATGTCCAATAAAGTAAACTGAGTGCGAAACTTGGTCACAATCGCATTAATTGTTTGCTCACTTGGTCGATTATGTAGACCATAAATCGGACGTACAGCGCGAAACACATTTCGAACCGAACACTGATTTTGGTAATAAAATTCAATGATTTGCAAGCGTTGCTCGTTAGTAAGTCTATTCATGATGAAATGTCAAAGCATACTGAGCATCTTTCTCTTTGACACCATGTCTGAAATCCCGCGTGATCTGTCAAATACTAATGCATGAAAATCCTAACCTCAAAAAAATCACCCTTTACTTGTAAAATCCATAATTTTACTGAATATTATAATCCTTGTTTTATGAATTGTGGAAGACGTGGAAAACAATAGAATTCTGAACTTATTGAAAGCCTTTCAATTTATGAAATATTCAGTTTTACTCTACTGGAATTATTTTATTCATCTGAAACAATTTTACAATGGCAAATATTGCGCGCATTGCGTTCATTTTACGGTAGACGTTGTGGCCGTTCACAGCCGACTCTTCAACGTTTGGTGGCCAAATTTGAGACAATCGGTTCAGTAGACAATCAGCAGACAACACCCGTAAAGGAACGCCAGATCGGCCGAAAACACAGCAGAACCCGAGGCAGTCTATTCCTCGCCTTTCGCTGATTGGGCTTCGAATAGTTTGGAAGAGGCTCCCGACAACTGTAGTGACGAGGCGTATTTTTGGATGAATGGCTGAGTTAACAATCAAAATTGCCGTATTTGATACGACACCAACCAACTTACCGTTTGGTGTGAATTTTGGGTCGGAGCGTGGTCGTAATTGGTACGTACTTTTTTGACAACAACGTTAGTGAGGCGGTCTCTGATTACTAATTTCTTATGGCCCAAATTGAACCACAACTATTAAGAAGACATGTGGTTCCAGTAGAACGCCGCTACGTGCCACACAGCAAACATCACGATTGACATTTTGCATGAACGTTTTAAAGGTAAGGTTATCTGTCGTAGGGGTGGTTTTAATTGGCCACCAAGATCATGCTATTCGACCCCTCTAGACTTTTTCCCGTGGTGTTTCTTGAAGTCGCAGATCTATGCAAATAATACACAATCGACCGATGCCCTAAAGGTGAAGATAAAACAGGCCATCGCTCAAATTCCGCATACATGGGTCATTCAAATAACAAAATAATTATGTTTATACCTCAAAAAACTAGGGTCTCACCCAAAAAGCTTCTCCATCCAGCTCCGTCCTTACATCCAGTTTTGCACTATAAGTTTGTTGAGGTCACTTTCCGTCTTTTCCGCAGTCTTCCTCTACTTCGATGTCCTGGTAGGCGTGGTTTCGAAGAATTTCCAGGCTGGATCATTGGTATCCATGTTCTATACCTGACCCAACCATCTCAGTCGTTAGAATCTTTCTAGCTTAGTCTACGTGCGCCGATGTACAACTTGTACAGCTTGTTGTTCAATCTTCTCTTAAAGTTACCTTCTATACTTAGGGGCTTTTTTCTCGAAGTAATCCAAGGTACTTTCATCCACTTTTATCACAAAGCATGTTTCTGGTTCGTATACCATAACCGGAATGAAGAGGGTCTTATGTAGGGACACTTTCGTTGTTTGAGAGAGGGCTTTACTACTGAATTGCTTTTTTAGCCAAAAGACACAGAAGTGAGCAAAAATAATTCTTCCTTTGATCTCAGCGCTGGTGTTGTTTTCTATGTTCAAAGCGAAGCCTCCGAAGACAAAGTCCTTAACTTCCTTAAAGTTACGTTTGTAGATGTGATTTTTTGACCGAGGTAGCTCCTTTCTTGATAACAGCATGTACTTCTTTTGCCTTTAAGAACTGCTAAATCTATTTTTACAGCCTCTGGCTTAGTACCCACAAAAGCCCCATTGACATCACGCTGAGTTCTTCCGATTATGTCAATGTAATCAGCAAAGTCTAGTGATCTTACAGGCTTTTGAAAGATATTGCCTCTAATGTAGACTTTGGAGCTCTGCACTACTTTTTCAAGCCAATGTTAAAGCAATAGCATGACAGAGCATTACCTTGTCTAAACCCTTTTCTACATCGATTGGTTCTGTTAAGTCGTTTCCAATCTTTATGAAGCAATGTGAATTCTCCATGGTCATCTTGCATAAACGGACGAGTTTAGTTAATGTTCTTGAGTTCTTCCAGCATCTGCAGTAATGTGAATATTTGATTGGCTGTAGACTTTTCTGGTCTGAAACCAAACTCATAAGTACCAGGATCAGGTTATTGACGATTATCTTTAGCATTAACATATTACGGCAAAGAAGACTTTGCAAGCGACTGTTTCTTCTGTAATTGGTGCAGTTTCGACGGTATAGAACTTTAATTAGGCAATATTATTTTAACTGTCAGCTGTTAAGACTAAAAACAGATTTTTTTTTCATAATCGAATTTCTTTTAGTAACTTTTTTTTTAATAAATTTGTCACTTAACAAAACTGGAATATTTGTAGTCAATATAATCATCAAATGTATATGCTGAGACACCGTTGCAGCCACAGCAATGAATTTTCAACATTTTTTAAAAACCAATGCTGGGCAGAAGGTTTTTGCTAAAACTTCCACAAGACGTTTCACAAAGCTTGTTATATAATTGAATTGTTAAAGGAAACGTTTGGTAACCGCAATAATTTCACGTTACGAACCCGTGAATTGCCCTCCAAGAACTTGCAATTTAACTACGCTTGAATATTTTCTATGGAGATATATAAGCTCGAAGCGATTGACTACTTAAAGTAAGACACTCGCTGAGTTCTTGCCAATAAACGGTCACACATTTGGGTAAAAATCAAAAACTTAACACCCAGATAGACTATGTCCGATCCAGCTGCTTCATATTTAAGAAGCCTGATTTATTATTTATTCATTATTTCATGTCATATTTAAAAACGGTATTTTTTATTTTATTTCAAAGTTTTTTACCATTAAAAAACATCCTTTGTATTGCTGATGAGTTCTATTCTAAAAGTAAATATAAAAAGCTTAGGGTACTACATACATTCAGCGAAGAAGTTAAATAGATTAAAAGTTTCAAAAAGGACATCATTAATAAAAATTAGAAAGAGTGTAGGTGACAGGACAGAGCGCTGCGGTACACCAATATTTGTTTTAGATATCAGTTCGACTCATTCTAATAAAACTTACATTGAAGGTTTCGTAAGGTAAATTCTAATCCAACGTAGGACGAAATTATTAGTGCACAAGGCACCACGCTCTTTCTATATGAGTGCCTTGTTTTCAACTCTATCAAATGATTTTGATATATTTTGAGTAATAATCTTACTTCCTTCAAAACGATGTAAGTATTTGTTTCACTATTTATCCAGTTCAGATTCTAATTATCAAACGAGAGCTGAAGAAGTTGGTTCCATAAAATCAATTTTTAACAAACGACCAATACGTTTAATTTAAATTCGGACCATTTTTACTTGAGACATATAGGAACTATATGGCAAGTTTTGCATTCGTGCAAAATTTCGAACTCGAGATTTAAATCAAACATCATATTAGGATAGTAGAGAAGTCGAAAAAAGTGGGTACTCTCTGTCAAGAGAAGCATCCCCAGACCATGATGCATCCTCCTCCATGTTTCACGACTCCTCTATTGGATCTAGTCCTCTGTTAATTGGACGACGAACACGTTGTACACCATCTGAACCCTTAAAATTAAATTTGGATTCGTCAGAAAATAACACTGTGTTCCATTTGAAAACTGCCCAGTTTAAATGTTCTTTGGCAAATTTCAATATTGCCTTCTTATTTTTGAGCGTAATAAAAGGTTTTTTCACTATTTTGAACGATTTCAAACCACCATCCACTGCTCTCCGTCGAATCGTTCTTTCATTCACTTCCAATGATGGATCTGTTTTAAGTTCTCTGGAGGTTAAGAAGGGTTTTTTTTATATTGATTGGACAAGCATGTTTATCCTCTCTGAGCGTCGTTGCCCTTGGCCTACCACCTCTGTGGATAATTTCAAGGTGTTATTCTTGTTTAATGATTTTATTAAGCGAGAGATCACTTATTTATTATCTCCTGATGTTATGTGGCGACTTCATATTTAAGTATATTTTAAAATAATAAACAACGTAAGACGTTCTTTGAAGCAAACAGTTGCTTTAGTTTTGGCCAACACTATATGTTCTATTAAAATCACTTGTTTAAACGTAGATACATTATACCTATGTTGGTATTGCGTACAACCTCTACAATTATTGCTTACGTGTCACTTGATAACTAAAATCCAAAACGCCAAGAGACTGCAAACAACACATGAATAGTAATTTCTTGTGCTTGTTTTTTTTTTTAAACTTTAACGAAAAAAATAAACTGAACGTAATAAGCCCATGTTTCCTCTGAAAACTTACAGGAAAGAAGGAATGTGATTGGATTGTAGTAAGTACCTTCTACCTACCAATAACATTACTTCATTATCATCATAAACATGTCTGTATCTATCTATCTGCATAAAGCTGAGCACGCCAATGACCTATTCTTTATTTGTTTTAGACACCTACCTAACTACACAACCAATAGGCGATCGCTTTACTATTTAAACATACATGTTCTTCCTCTTTCTTATCTTCAGATAATTTATTTTCCATCCTGGTTCTTCTAATATGAAATTTAAAAAAAGAGGCTGGGATGCAACCCACACTGATAACTTCCCATCCCGTCTGTCGATTTGTCTTGCTTAAAAAAATTTCTATATGTACTCGTATCAATTTTTACCAAATTTGCGTATTTTTTTTATAAAAAAACGGACTATTGGATTTTTATATGAAAATTACTGAATATCGAAAACAATATTTTCTGTGAAATAAAATAAGTTTGAAGCCAATATTTTTAATTTTTGAAAAGATATTTGAGTCGAAAATCATTTTTTGCCAACTTTTGTTAATTTTTTTTCGGTTTTTAATTTTTTGTAAAAAAAACCGTCTTTTCGATTTTTTTTCAAAATTTTACTAAATGTTGACAAGAATATTTTTTCAAAGATAAAAGTAAATTTAAGTCAATATTTCATAGTTTTGAAAAGATATTCGAGTCGAAAATCAATTTTTACCAACTTTTTTATTCTTTTTTTAGGTTTTTATTTTTTGTAAGAAAAACTGTCAGTTCGATTTTTCTCAACATTTTTCAGAATGTTGAAAACAATATTTCTTATAACATAAAATAAGTTTGAAGCCTAAAGTTTAAGTTTTTGAAAAGATATTTTAATCGATTTTCAATTTTTACCAACTTTGAGCAATGTTTTTTTTTGATTTTTATTTTTATAAAAAAACTGTCAATTCGATTTTTCTCAAAATTTTATCAGACGTCAAACACATTATTCTTCGTTTCACAAAATTGTTTTGGAGATGAAATCATGAAATTTTAGTCGTAAAGTTTTGGAGGTGACAAATTTTGTTTTCAGTTTTTTTTATTTATAAAAAAAAACGTTAAATAGATTTCTTTCAAAAAATATACTTCTTTGATATCACGTTACAACATATTATACAAAATTTAATTCAAGTCTTTAGCGGTTTTGGTTCGTATGATATTTACGGTTAACCAAAATATTCGCCTTTTTTTCAAACTGCTATGGTAAAAAAACCACCCACACAATTTTCTTGAGGCCCTTTTCTGTATCTCTCTGCCTTATTATCTGTATAACAAAATTTAGTTGAAGTTGATATCTCTTCTGGTTCTTGAGCTATGGACGACGAAAAAAACTTCGCGAACGTACCGACGTTTGGACGTACGAACAGACATCTTTCTAAAAATCTTTTATTTCGACTCTAGGGACCTTGAATCGTCGAGAAATGTCAAAATTTTTAGTTTAACAAATCGAACCCATTACAATAACTTTCTATGATAAGTTAACAAGTAGTTTCATTATAAGAATTTATTGAGAAAATCGTATTCTTGTTGATGATTTAGACACTTTATACGAAGTTCCCTTATATTTTCTGAACCTTGTACTTGCAAGCCCTCTGGTTTATTTTACCTTTAAAAAACTGATAACTTCTTTGGTTCTGAAATCAATCTATCCATTTTATATTGTTCCTCAATTCATAACTAAAGGTGTGATCATATCAGCACTGGAGTCTATTTCACTATCGACAAAAATAATAGTGAAATACCGAAAAGGTTAAGATCCTGAAATAAAATTTTTGATATTCAAGTGATCAGTTGACTAAGGAAAAATCAAGGAATTATAGATCTGGTCGAACAAATTCATTCAGGAGCTGTTTGACCCAGATCGAGAAGCGAAGACGAAATTTTTACATTTTATTTTTTCTTAGAACTTGATGTCGGTAGCATCAAAGACTTTAAATAATTATTTTAAAACTAATCCATAACTTCATCGTTTCAAGCTCCAATACATTCTCTTACAATTTTCTTTTCGCTATTCACAAATGATGCTGTCTGTCACGAAACAATATAAAGCTTCATTCAGTCAAGAAGCTTACTCAAGTTGATGAACACATGTGCATACATAAGTATTTCGTATACAGCTTTTGATCTTACCGAAATGTCAGTTTTTAATAAAAAAATAAATAATTAAATAATTGCTGCACTCCTTTTTACCGCTACTAAAAATACCAAAGTATGTATTTCTAGTTCAAATTGAAGAGTCCACTTATAACTGTTCACATATGCTCCAGCATCATTTAGGCTTTGAAGTGACGTTGCTGATGCTGATGCCGACTTTATTAAGTTAATTCAACCAAACTGCTTATCTAAAAATCTATGCCAATTTCACAAAATAAAAAAAAAACTAGTTTTGAAAAAAAAACATTACGCGTAATAAGAATGACCCTCTTTTGGATCTCATTCACATAAAATTGTTCTAACCCATTTAATCTTTTAAATTCTAGTCCTAGTAATAAATAGATATGAAAACCCTGACACATATTCGCAATGACTTGAATGCTCATTCAAATGAAACCCAACCTGATTACCTGCGTTACTATATTTTAAAAAATACAAAAATTACGAAAAAATCTACAAGAAACAAGAAACTTGCTCTCCCTTAAGGACCTCTTTAACAGCGATTAGTAGCAAATTTGTTTGCCAACGTCGTCGTTGTCGTCGTCGTTGTTTCTTTTCCTTTTTGTATCCTTATTTGCAAAATGAATTCCCTCATGTATTTAGCTAGCTACTTTGCTCTTCCTTTTAATACACTCCAAACTGGCGACCTCTTCAAGCCAAGTTAACCAGCGTGTTGCACATGACAGCAACCGCAAAAAAAAAAAAAAACAAAAATAAAGAAGAAGGGGCAAGAAAAAAGCATAAATAAATAAATCAAAACGTGCCACACATGGTAAAATTTATATGCACACTGAAGTCACAGAAATATTTTACATTCAAAGTAAAAGGTCATGTACTCGCACTCGTATATTCGCATTCGTACTCCAGGATGCTTCCCTTCCCTTACTTTCCCTTAGTTCTCTCGCAGGTATATCAAGATATATGTTTTTAGGTTAAGTTGAAGTTGAAGACATAGCATGCTACGAATACGTTTATATATCAACATACAACAACTCGTTGTCAAAAGTCCCCACAGAGCCACAGAAAAAGAGTGTGCCTTCAGCTTCAGCTAAGTTGCATACCGCGCCAAACATGAGATTTCCTTCATCCTTAAAAGTGCACATACTTCATGGTGCATCCTTCGCTCGGTTTCAATCAAAACAAAGAAAACTCATGCATTCATGTGGAATCTATGTAGGTTTTCTTTTTCCCGTCTTAGCTTTTCTCTTCTATTTTTTAACACTATAAACACCTTGTCCCCTAACCTCCCTCATGCCTCCACTATATAGCTCCTTGAGAACCATTTCGTCCTGTGTGTCGAGATGGTTAAGAAACGTATGTGTGTCGCATTTGGTAAGTTCTTCGTTCTTTTCTCCAAGGAACTATATTGCTCGATGTGACACCTTAGGTCGTGTATCTAACACTATAACATGTTTCAAATACGCCCCCTAGCCGAGAAGAGGATCCTTGCTTGGCTCGAGGTTGGCATCAGCACCAGCGATGTAAAAAATTGAAGAAGGAGCTTCTTCAAATAAAAAAAAAAAGAAAAAAAGGAAAGTAAAAACCATACGAAACGAAAACCCTTTACACGGATCCGCAGTTTCTACTTCATTGTCGCCGTCTATTTACTTGATGGCACTACTAAACCCACATCGCATCCTGTTCTACTTCATTTTATGCAGAACAGTTCTTCAGGGAGTTTTGTAACAGAAACAGGAACAGCAGCATCAGCAGGAACAGCTTCAGCTACAGCAGCACCATCAGTAGCACCAGTTTCAGAAGTGGCAAATGTATATCTTTCTATTTCCACCTCTTTTCCTTTTCGCATGGAAGGAAAACTCGGGCAAGGAATTTAGAGGTAGCTATATTTGTGTCGTCTTTCCATAAGACGTCGACGTAGACAACGACGACAACGACGACGACGACGACGTGTCGGTTATTTATAAGGATGGGAATAAAACTCCGCAAGTGTAGGACATTTGAGTTAAGGATATTGCCTTTGTAAGACAACTGTCAGAAGACACGGATGCCGGTGCCACGGTGCGTGGTGGTGGCGCTAAGAGCGCTCACAATATATGTACCAAGATAGCGCCGTCGGCTGTCGTTGACGTTAACGTATATTCATATACACTAACGGTTGATGTATGTATGTATATGAAATGGGTAAAACGACTTTCTCTTCGTTAAACTTACACCGTGCCTAATTCATCAGAGTATCTACAAAAGAAGCTGAGGGAAGCCGAAGCTGAAGCTGTAGCTGTAGCTGAAGCTGAAGCACACTGCCATCACCCGCTGATTTATGAGGAAGCTTATCTTTGCTTACGCATAGTATATGCCATAGTCGTAGGTACGGTAAAAATAAAAGTTAGAATTTTGCTTAAGCAGCTATACCTTTACATATACATAGCTACTTTTATACATTCGCCGAAGTATTAAATTAATCGTACTTATTTTACCATTCTGAGAAAAGCTGAAAAGCTTCATAGTCAACAACGCTATTTGGTTTCTTTACCGCTCGGTGCGGTGCGGTGTGGTGACGTGGCGTGGCTTTTTTCAAGAATAAGAGTGCGAGTTGCAAATATCGCCTCGTTTTCTATAATTACTTCAAGATTTGGAATTTAATTTAACGTTATTCATGTGCCCGTATGTAAATAAGTATAGAAATTTTGAAGGTAGATATTCAGGGATGTAGGGAGAGAGTGTGTATGCAGTACATCTGTTGTAACATACATTTTTATGCGGAATTCTAAGGCTCATCAGCTTTTCAGTAACTGATTCTGAGAAAAATTCTCAAGCTTCAACCAGAAATGGATGTTCTTTATATAAATTAATTATTAAATCATTAGTATGACACTCTAAAAGAATTTAAAACCCCATGTTCAAAGGGTAGGCGGCACACACGTGCATTTAAGACGTAATTATATAGCTTCTAAGAAAAGCTTAATATCTCCCGAAAAAAAAAAATTGTATTTAGCAGAACTAAAGGAGTTTTTTGAGATGGTAATTGGTAAGTTAGACAGTTTGGCAATTATTGGTAGAAAAAGTAATTTCCGTAAAATTGTACGTATTGCCATCAAACTAATGTCACTTCTGCAGTATTGGTCCAATAATCAGGAATAACGTGTTTAAAATTATAACCCAGAAACATATTAGTTTTTGACTAGCGAAACTTATTAGTTTCTGCAGCTACAGATTATGAAACACGCCAGAGTGGGGATAATCTTTTTTTTTTTTTTTTAAAAGAACGGTCCTCAGTTTATAATTCGTTGGACTTATGTAATGAAAAATAAAAAAATAATAAACCAAGTCAGGTCTTTGATTTTCATCTCGGAAAGTTCATTAAGATCCCTAAGGAATGTTCAAATGGTAGACATGTGTGTCAAGAGGACATAAGCGTCCACAGGTTTTTTCACCACCCAACTTCTACTCTCACTTCCCCGGTGAACATCGGGTGCCTAGTATCTCAACTGGAGATTGGGTTCTAACCCCAGTAGGGCAGCAAACGAGAGAGGGGGGAAGGTGTTTCCACTAAGGCACCTCTAATTATCCAGACAGCAGAGGATCGAGATGGAATCAACGGTGGCGTCTACAGTTCCAGTAAGGTTGAACTACTTAGAGAACGCCTCAGGGCTTCTATACGACTTATTCTGAGCCCAGAACTATAAGGAGCGGTTTTATCCGGCCCCAGTTCTTGTAGTTATACTAAGGATCTGGCCTTCCAGGGTTGTGCCGTCGGGGTGATTTCCCCATTACGTACAAAAATACATTAGCTGCAAAGCACCAACAAGCCTCGGATACGGATCGATTCACCGTTGACACCCCAAGCAAACGAAATGAGGACAACGAACTTAGGATCTGTGGAATGTTAGGTCCCGAATAATTAGCGGAAACCCTAAACTGCTGCAAGACAGATATTAACGCCAAAAGAAGACATCCTTGGTGGCACAATCGGGAGATTCAGCCTGAACGACACCACCTCCGACAACGGATTCAGGCTGATCGATTTCGCTGCTGGGCGAGACGTTCTGCAAGCTAGTACGCAGTTCACACATCTTAGTATCCACAACGTGAAATGGAAATCTCCTGATCAATCAACTGTCAACCAGATTGACCACAATGCCATCCACACTTCTCCAGTATACAGGATGTCCGAATATTCCTAGGGGCCAACATTGACTCGGACCACTACCTCTTTGTAGCCAAGGTATGGCTACGGATATCCCAACTCAAGCCAAAACACGGAAGTACTGTGAGAAGTTGACGTTAGAGGGCTACAATCGTAAGAGACTGCCATGTCGTTTTCCGATCGAGTCTCTAATAACCGCTTAAGAAATCCTTTGCTGCCTGCATTAAGCATTGAAAACCTGTGGCAACTTTGCCTTGTAGCCATCAGAGAACAACAACAGCAACAGCGAACCCCCTGGTTTGACGACGAATGCCGGCAAGCTGCACAGGAGGACAAGAGCTACTCGCGAGCTCAACGAGCAGAAGAGGCTTCTTACATGTGAAAAAGAGAGCATGAGAAGCGCGCGATCGAGGAAATAGAAAAAGAGAGCATGAGAAGCGCGCGATCGAGGAAATAGAAAAATGTCACAACAGGAATGCGGTTCGTAAATTGTACCAAAAGGTACAAAAAAACATCCAAGGGTACCAGCTGCGAACCTATAAGACTGTAAGGACGATCAGGGAAACATCGTAGTAGAACCGCTGCTTCTTTGGACTTACAAGGAATTGAGTAGTTAAGTCCCCTTCCGTGGATCTTAAATCACAATCTATAAGGCACTCATCATCGCGGTTGCCTTTTATGGCGCTGAGGCCTCGCCCCTGTCAAAACAAAAAAAATAGAGCGTCTTAAGATGCTTCGAGAGAAAAATTCTTCGGTTATTTTGTGGTCCCGAACGCACAAATGGAGAATGGAGGAAAAGATATAACGACGACTGGTACAGGATTTACAGTGAAACTGACCTAGCTAACAGAATTAAAGTCCAATGGCTTAGAAGGCTACGTGATGTAGAGCGAATGAACATCAACGCTCTTGTCCAGAAGGACTTTGAATCTAATCCCGAGGGACGGTGCAGTAGAAGAAGACCGCGACTCAGAGGGCGCACGCAGGTGGGCGACGACCCCCACCAACTTGGAGTGTGAAACTGGACCGAGCTTGCTGGAGACGCTATTGGTTGAGGCCAAGGTTCACCCGGACTGTAGCGCCACCTTAAGTAAGTAAGTAAGGAATGCCCTTCCGAAGTTTAGCATTCTAGAACCGACCAGGGCAGGACGCTAAGAGAAAAAAATAAATCACAGTTTCCATTTCATGTTGATCACAGCAGCTACGGTAGGCAATGAGTATTGTAAGGGATACGCAGCTTTGCTACAAGCCCTACTATCCGTTCATATTGCAGTGACCTTGAATATGTCATGCCTGGATTTGCAAAAAAGGTCGATATAACGGTTTTTGTTAAAGAAAGGCCATACCTTTCTAGATGTTGTACAGTTGGTCAGAATTTTTCAGCAGCTATTGAATTCTGTCGGAAAAATTGAGAAAATTTTGCGCTTCATAGCTCCTAGAGCAATATTTATCTTTTCCGCAAGTCAGCTATGAATGGTCGATACTTTCCAGGCCAACTCATCAGCCCGTTTATTTCCATCAATGCCACTATTTTCTAGAACCCGAATGAGAGTCACACAGATGTTGATGTTGAGGCTGCACTGTTAATCCCAGCATTGTTGGACCAGAATAGAGAATCTTATGTAACCGTGTTTCTTTTTTGGTTTGAGTTTGATTTGAGTATTTGGTATGCTTTTTTGATTACTAGTAATTTAGCTTGAAATACACTGGTTCAAACAGGTAGCCGAAAAAACTCATAGATATTTAAGGACTCAGAGAAGATTCCCGATCCAACTTCAAACTCCATCTTTAACCCGTCAGTAAAGAAAGCAAAATTGAAGTCTTTCGTAACAATGAAATCTTTCCAATCTTCCCTGGCAGGAAAGATGACTTTAAAATCTCTACAGAAGTTTAAGGCGTGCAGTAGTTGGTTTCTGACGCAAATAATACGCTGAAATCAGTTCGTTGTTGTGTCATGCCCAAAAGTTCTGGAAAACAAGCAGTTTGATTCTTTAAGCCTTAGCGCGTTGCACGATACTAAATATTTAATATGTAGGTCTACTGGGTGTTAAGTACAGAATAGCATTTAAGTCATCCGGTGGGCAGGATCAAAGGGCCCCTGTAGTGCCGACAATTACTTTTCTCTGAACCTTCCTTAGTTTCTCGATATTTTATTTCTTGTTAAAAGTAGCCCACTACACAATCGACCCTTAAAACAAAATAGGACGTATAACGGCTGTGTACATCCACAAATTAATCTTCGATTAAAGACCCCACTTTTTACCAAAAGTTTTTCTTCGGGCGTAAAAACCAATGCAATCCTTCTTAACCAATTCTACGATGTTTACTTTCCAGTTTAGTTTGGGATCTAGAATGACTCCTAAATATTTTGCGCGTTCATCGTTCAGACGGGGAAGGTTGAAGGCAGGTATTTTTGTTTTGGCCGTAAGACGCCTCATTTCAATTATCACCTAGTCGCTCGTGGACCAGCTGCCAACTTTCTTCAGAGCCATCTTCGTGATTTCGCTAATCAAGGTGACGAACTTTCATGACGACACCAATTAAACCAAATTATCAGCGTCCTTACCCCATCAACTTTTTAACTTTCTGAGGATTTTGTTCATGACTAAAATCCATAAGAGCGGGGAGAGAACACGGATAAACGTCTAATTTAAGAACTGTGTCAAATTTTGCACACGCAAAACTATCCAAACGGATTTTCCAATACGAAATTTTATTTTTATGTTAAACAAATAAGAGTATTCCTGAAAGACTTCAACGGATTTGTATTTGTTTTTTAAAGACACATGTTTCAATAGAAATAAAGTCTTAAGGAAATTAATAGTATTCGATAGATCTTCCTAGCGAATTATGACTACCTCTTCGAGAAATAACATAGTCAAGAAACTTTTCTTGAAAAATTATTATTGTTTCGTTCCTCGAATAATGTCAAGCTGCTGTATTGTCTTAAAAAAATAACATCCACATCAGTTTCCTTCAATTCCGATCATAAAAACCAGTAAACATAGTTCGGTAACGCTATTTCTTCAACCTAACACTTTCAACAGCCCCATTTTCGCCATTCAGCTCAAAAACCGTACTAACTCATTTTCCAAGTTTTTGCTAAAATTTCACCTTTTTTGTGGTGTTTTTTCATAATTTTAAAGGTTTGTTGAAGCGTTTATTATTATATTTGTAGTACTGACATAGTTTCACTTGCTTTATGTCAAAAGATGACAGCTTTAAAAGTGACAGCTGTAAAAGTATTTACACGAAGTTTTGTAAGCAAAATTCAAAACTGTTGAACTTTGCAGATCGTCTTGAGACTAAATCGTCTATGACAGAAAAAGAATTAAGAATAGAGGGCGTCGGTAAAGTATTTACGAACCACTGAGAAGAAAACTGTCTTGCAAGCCCGCTTAAACCGCCCGCAAGCCCGCAAGATCGCTTAAACCTTTTCAATACTTGATAAGTTAATATGTTACAAACAGTCTTACCACATCTTTGCTAATTTGATCAAATTTTTTAAAAACCAATAGTTTTCAAAATTAAAAACCTCTTTGAACAAAAATTATTAATAGACACCATTTTTTAGAAGATTACACAATTAAAAAACTCAATGCTGAGAACCTCTAATATTTTCTTCTAAGAAAATCTGATCTAAAAAAAGACAATTCTTTGAAAACCAAACCATTTTGTGTTACTTAATTTGTGCTTTTAAAGTTCGTAAGTTTTCTAACCGTTTATCCCAAGTTTCCCCTAACAAACCAAGATACAAATTATCAATAGCTTAAGCGTAAACACACTCCAAAAAAAAACAAACCCCAGAATCAGGAGGTACTATATACCTGCTTTACCGAGCTGGAAAATAAAGCACAAATATTTTAAAGCTTCATCCCCCCCCCCAAGCGACGCTGTGTGAGCATAGACAATGTATTGGTAATGTAAAACATGGTCTATGTAAATTTTCTTAGATTTTATAAATTTTTCCTCAAGGTAGGTTGAATGCAGATGTATCTACCTTACCCCCCCCCCATTTTAAGTGTGCTAAGAATACTTTTTTTAAAGTAGTTAACTCAAAATGAAGAAATGGCAATAAAGCACCCACGTACATACATACGACACCCGAAAAGTATTTATAATAAACTTGAACGCGATTTCTTGAGATTCTGATTGTGGCGTATTTTCCAGGAAGGCTTTGGCATAGATGTTGGCGGATATACGTCAACGTCACCATCACCGTCACCGTGTCGCTCCATGTCGACAAAGCGATGAAGAAGCAAAAAAAGGACAAGGAGCAAATAAGATACATCATAATATCATCCTTACAACCTTCCATATACCTTACCCATACCTACAGAGAAGTTGTTTCTCAGGAAGCCATCATACAAGAAGTGCTGAACGATTCGGTGGTATAGTTCTAGGTAAGGTAGATGGAGAGGTACACAAAGTACAACACTCCTGTATAAATGCTGAGCTGAGATGGTAATGCCTTTTTTAATGCTATGAAAAATTAAGCGTTTATGCAAATCATTTTAAATTGGGTTGAGAATAAAAATAAAAAAAGGGGATCGGTTGGATTTTTATGACGCAGTCATTTATTTATTCGTTTTTCTCCTTCCCTTATTTTTGGTTGGTGTTGTTGTCTTAAACTGCACTTAATTAATTCAAGGACTTTTTCTGGTTATGTTTGTCTTTAAAAGCTTGAAGCTACTTTTTTGTTGTTGTTTCGTTTGTGAGCGGTACGATATGGTTCCATATCATGAACGCTTTTATTTTTAATGTTTTAACTTCAAAAAACAAAAAAAAAAAGAGTTTAAAGTTAGTTGTTCAAGAAAAATAAGTACCAATATAAAATGAGGATAAATTGAAAAGTTTGCAACTTTGTGAGGGTACTGTGACTTTTGAAATTAAAGAGCGCACATTTCGCGTCAGCTTCGAGCTTCTTCATTTATTTTTTTCAAAATGTTCTAAAAATCGTTGAACCTTAATACAAAATATTTAAAAACAAGAACTATTAACGAACTCCGTAGCACTTCATTTTATCTCATTTGAAATGCATTCAAACAAAAACACTGTTCCAAGAATAATTTCTAACTAATTAAAACAGTTCTAATAATTTTTGTATTTAATGGTTTTTTAATTTGTTGTTAGAAAAGCGAAATTGTATTCATATAAAGCTATCGTCCACTCAACCAAAGGCAGGTGAAAATGGATTCAATTCATGGAGTCAAGTTGGTAGTACTGGAATTTGACACCTGCATGACTGCATTTAGAAAAGGGCTTTGACTGTATTTTGTTTAAACTGCAAACCTCACACCTTCCACGAGATTCCACGAACTTTGGCCAAAACCTAGATTACCCAGTCGAACGTCCTTGAAAGCGTATTCTCCTTTGCCCCTTCGTTTGTTTTGATAAATTGTGGCGATACGTCACTGTGTGATGCTCTTTTCAGACCACGTCTTTCAACATGGAAATCCTTATGTGATAAAAGTCCCAGTGTGACACATCTTTTATATTCCAGAAGAGGAACTTTTTCATTCATTTGGCAGTAAATGATAAATGAATTTACGAAACAAATTTCGAGCATTCTCCAAAAAAGACGATGCCACCACTTCTTTGACCTTCGGTGTAGCCCATAAGCGGCCCGAAGTTGATCAGCATAGTCCACTCCTCCAATGAATGTGTTGTAGTCTTTCACGACTTTAGGGCAGCTGACTTCGTGTTGCACTCTCGATTTATCCCTTCTGGTAACAGTTGAAACGTCTTTACCATGGTAGTTTGAAGACAACAGTACCGTTCTGGTATCTTTCCATTTATAAAAACTGATTCCATCTTTCGAAGATCGATAATCGAAGTCTCCGCTTTTAATTTTTTATATTCTTTTAAATTTTTCGGGTTGCGTTTCCTATTTGCCCGAATCGTTCCACAAGCTAGATTTTTCTGTTTTCAGTTTTTCTAATAATTTCACTGACGAAAAATAATTGTCAAAAAAAATTATTTTTTGTTTGCAACACTCCTTTTTACCGTAATATTCATATTAGCACTATAATTTGTAACCTCTCTTTATTGTCTTCATGGGATTGTACTGCTTCATTGAGTTCCTACCCTGGAAAAGAATCATCGACTCGTCAACATAAAGCTGTCTTGTCCCATGGTTGGGAGTGCTGAATTTTTCATTCAACGAATCTATCATTAGACGAAGCTTGAAAAGTCGATTGTTGTTATTTCTTGGAATAAGACTGTTGCCGTTTATGTGCAAGCTATTCAGAATCGTATCGAATTTATTCCGACTCATCGTTTTACTCACTGAAGACGCTCCCAAATCCTCAATTTCACTTAAAAAGTGCCTCCAACTGGATAGTTTATGATATTCCATAAGTAAGTTTATTCCTATAAAAGCTAGTAGCTCACCGTTCTTCAAATCTAACACCCTACTTTTCAGAACTGCGTAGAGATTAGATTTGTACACAATGTTTTTGAGCACACTTTCAAGGAGATAGACGAAAAAATCGGTTGGACTGATGAAGATCTCAAAAAAACTTTCTTGCAATAATAACTCCGGAATTTCTATTGCAAGACCGTTAGCTTTCCATTGACGATTTGGTTCCACTTCAGGTATTTTTTCCTCAAACTACTGCATTCCGGAAGATTATTCGAAATTTCCTAGCGAATCAGTTAAAAACTTAAAAAAATTGACGTAACCACGCAAAGGGTACTAAGATTAATAATTACCAAAATCAACAAATAATTACTCCTTTCAAAGTCTAGTATGCTGTCATATAAAACTGTTATAACCGTAATTAAATTATAGTTAAAAGTCTCGTTAGGCGTCAGTATCATATATTACTCATATAGAGATTTTATTTCAAGTTGAACATTCTGGTACTTACAATTAACATCGGTCAACAAAAGGGTTGATACGAGACAGAAGGTGGGAACATTCAATATTTCCATTTATTAATTTAATAATGAACACAAATCATTAATGAGAATGTCTGTTCTTAAGACTCCCGACGGGCATCAATATGGTTAAGTCTGTGCTGAAAAAATAGAAGATCGTAGGAACCAGACCATTTTAACCCTTTTAGCGCAAATCTCAGAAGCCTTTTATGTGCATTTAGAGTCGAGTTCCCAGACTTAACAAGCGTATTCGAAAATTAGAAGAACAAATGTTATAAAAAGCTGGTCTTAAAATGTTTCCATTTTTTGTTAAGTCAACAATAAATAATAATGACCGAATGACGGAAATTTCTTTTACACGAGATAATGATACTTGTTGACTTCTTTGCTGTCGAAGATCTGCCGGAGAAAGCAGAGGCGATGAGGGCTGCTTTCGAGCAAGTGTACAAGGTGAATTCCAGCATTCACACTAATCACGACCTGGAGAACAGATCCCTACAGCACTACTTCTACCTGCGTATCGAATCTCAGTTTTCCCACGTTCAATGACGAAAAGTTACCAAATGTCATTATCAGCAAGCAAAACATAAATAATTCCCTGTTAGGTGCGAAGATAGAGATTCATTTAAAAAAAAGAAGTCAGCAGGTTTCAGTATTATATCCAACATTGTACTACGAAATTTACCTCAGGAAGCTGAGGACATTTATACTACTCTGTTTAACAATGTTCTGAATAATGCATATTATCCACTTCGTTGGAAGACATCTGTGGTACATCCTCTCCCGAAAAAGGGAAAGGACAGCTCCAATCCGTCGAATTTTCGGTCGATAAGTCTTCAGCCGAGTATCAGTAAAGTTTTCGAGAAGGTTATAAATAGAGCTCTGTCCAAGTAAGCTGAGGCCAGAAAAGTCAAGCCGGATAATCAGTTCGGCTTTAAAGCGGGACATGACGCTATTCATGCTGCTTCTAAGCTTGTTTCTGACATCCAGTAGAAAAAATCTAAAAGGCAAAGTACGCGTGCTTGTCTGGTTAACTTGGAGAAGGCCTTCGATACCGTATGGTTAGGGGGTCTGTATCTAAAGTTTAACAGAAGAAGCGGTTCACACCAGTGATTTGATAGCAAGTCTGACTCAGGCAGCAGCGCACGCCGACGACCACCTAATTGCATATGGAACATCTCCTAAAACTGAGGTTATCAGAACACTTTTGCAGTGGGACTTCGACAAGATTCAGCAATATTGCGATTACTGGAAGTTAAAGCATAGTTTTTTTAGGGCTAACTACCCCAACAAAGTTGGGGAAGCTTTCCTCTATTTAGACAATTGAGGCTGATACCGGATAGAGCGGCGGTTCCGCCAATATACCACATCAGCGAATCCTTTACAGTCGAGACGTCCTCTCATTGGACGGAGCCGAGCGCCCTCGGTTCAGTAGGACTGTTTCCAATAGGGATGAAAGAGATAGGGTGAGGCAGAAGTACCAGTTTTAATGGCTTCAAATTGAGAATGTCATTTAAAGTTGTCTAGAACGTTTGGTCTTGGCCGGCCTACATAGGTTTAAGGACAGTCAGAATGCCACCAAAAAAAATTAGTTTTTCTAGCTTTACGATTGTTTTAAAATTGTATTAAATAACAAAAAAAATAATGGTACTGCGAAATAAACGACGGAATGAGAGCGTTTCAACACACACAAAAAAATCATTTATAAATAAAATAAAGAATAGGCCCTACCCTGTGGTATTCAAGAGTTAACTTTGAACTTATTTGATTCATTGACAAGAAAAGTTTATGACCTATCTAATAAACAAGAATGAAACCTTTTTACAAATTTTTCACTGAATTTTTTAACCAGCTCAATGTGAAAGCTAGTTTAGAACGCCCCTTAATAATATCACTATTGATATTGATACGATTATATGTTTAACATGAAAACACAGTGTTTCGCAAATAATAAACTCAAAGAGGGTGCTGTGCTATACAGTTAAGTGAAATAAGACCTTCTATCAAAATAAGACAAATTTTCAGCAGTTGGTCATATTGCACTTTGACAAAATGAAATAAGTCCAGACTTCTTTGTGAAATAACACCAACTAATTTAAAAAAAAAAACAAGTTGGGGAAAATATTGTCAATCAATTGAAGACATAGAAGACTAAGTTAAATCTCTTCGAAGGAACTTTGCAATCTATCTGATGAATTGTGGACATCCTCTCCAGGTGAGTCCTTAGAAGTAGTGATTGTGACACATTTTCCGGGCTGCGAGAATTACAACCCCAAAACACTTATACAACTCCAAACACTTATCTCGTTCATGTAGGACAATTTAAGTCTGTTATTACAATAAAAATCATTTCCTGGGCTATCAATACTTTCTTTACCATTCTCGAAGAATGTCAGTAGAAGAATCTCAGCGAGCATATCTCAGACCCAAGTCTACTAAAGCGGCCGGCCCCATTGACATAGTGCGTAACATTGAAAAGACAAATTTTTATAAAGAATTTACTCTTGCTACTTTTCTAGACGTAGAAGGTGAGTAGAGGAACAACCCAGGGTAGTGTGAAGATAGTTGCTTATGCTGATGATTTGGTTTTACTGGTATCAGGAAAGTTCGTCACCGTGATTGGCAAATCACGAAGATGGCTCTGAAGAGAGTTAACAGCTGGGTCACGAGCAGTGGACTAGGTATTTATTAGAACGAAACTAAACTGATGGTCCTTACGACCAAAACTAAAATACCTGCCTTCATCTTGCACCGACTTCACGGTATCTGGGAGTCATACTAAATCAAAAACTAAAGTAAACAGAAGTCCTGCATTGCCTTTTACGCCGTAGAAAAACTGTTGGTAAAAAGCGGTTCCATCAATCCAAGATGATTTTGTAGACGTCCTATTGTATCTTATGGATAGATTGTGTGATGCCTTGCGCCTAACAGAAATACAATATCGAGAAACTAAAGAAAGTTTAAAGAAAAGCTAGTGTGAAAACAAAAGAGGCCCTTCGATAATGCAAAACTGCCTTACATGTTATTCTGCTCCTCCTACCAGTAGACCTCACACATTAAATATTAAGTATCGTGCAGAGCGCTCAGGCTTAAAGAACCACTACCAAACTTATTCCAGCTGATATTGCATCTCTGGCTTGAACCTCAGTAAAGATTTTAAAGTCATCTGTCCTGTCAGAAAGGATTGGCAGGATGCCATTGTTAGGAAAGCCTTCGATTCCCCTATTTTTAATTGCGGGTCAAAGTAGAAGTGTGGTGTTTGGTCGGGAATCTTCTCTCAGTCCTTAAATATATATAAGTCTGATTGTGCCAGTGTATTTCAAGCGGACTTAAGAGCAATCAGAGAAGCATGCAAAATACTCAAATCAAAATTAAACCAAACTAGAAACACGGTTATCTGCACTGACAACCAGGCGGCTAATGTGTCTATCAATCCGGCTACAACACTCTCTATACTGGTCTAACAATGTCAGGAAGAATTATTCAGCTTCAAACATTAACCTCCGACCTCCGTGTAACTCTTATTTGATTTAATTGTCATATAGTGGCATTGATGGGAGTGAACGGTCTAATAAGTTCACACGGCAAAGATCCGCCCTTCATAGCTCATTTGCAGAATATGTAAATTTTTGTCTTGGAGCTATGAAGGTCTAAGATTTCTCAATTTTTCTGACAGAATCTAACCGCAGGTGGAACAGTCTAATGGACTGTATTCAGAAAGATTGAATCTATAAAAAAAAAACAGTTCTATCGAAATATAATTTAGACCCAGGGATGATATAGCCAGCGTCGTTACAATAGGTACTGGCCCTTGACCGATAAATAGACCATGCAGCAAAGCTGGGTTACTCTTACAATACAATTACTGCGGAGACCAACATTAAAAGGAAACTGTGATTAACTTCCTCTGTTAATGCCCTCTAGCCAGTTCTAGAATGTTAAGTTTCGGAAGGGCATTGATTAAGAATTTTAATTAACTTCCCCGAGATGAAAATCAAAGACCTGATTTCCTTTCTGAATGCAACGAAATGGCGATCCTAGGATGGCTAATTTTTTGAACACAAATTCGTCAGAATATTATCTTTTTATACTTTTTTTTTCATTACAAAGGTCAAAGAGTTTATGGTATCAAAATGGCGACTTTTAGCGCTAATTAAGTAAGGTTTAAACAAACAGTGACTTTTTGTGGATGTAATTGCCTCTCTTCAGTTACTTGAGGATTCTCAGAACCCCCAAACACGACAATTTTGTTTGTTCGCATACCCACCAAGTGACAAATGTGCTTCGTTGCTGAAGAAAATGTTCACAATAGCAGTAACTTCAAATTTCAGTCTCTTTATATTGTCAATTCCACATATCTTGTTTCTTTAGCTCATTCAAAAATTTACCACGAAAGATTTATAACCTTTAGACAGTTTATTTGAAATTCTTTACAAAGTATAGGAGATAGCTTGAAACTGCCCCAAAAAGGGACAAAAACCGATGTTTTAAAATAATATAGTCAGTCAGTGTGTTTCTTTACCATTCTTGAACATTTTGTTTAATTTAATATCTTGTGGACTTACTCGTTTCTTACACTTAAAAATCTCTAATATGTCAATTACGTATTGTTAAATAAGCGGGTCACCTTCATGGCGATATGTTTTTCAGTTGTACACTGTTTTTTTTATCTGTTTCTAAATCTTTTTTAAAATTACACATGCTACTTTTTATCTTTGACACCCAAGAACAAGTAAACAAGACCTTGAGAAATGTTTTTTAATGTTAACGTTTCTTTTTTTCCAGTATTAATTCAAATGGAATGCTCATAAAATTTGTTTCAAACGAATTTCCAAATCATTATACATGAATTCCGTGTCAGCTTAATTAATACGAGTATCTCATGCTTTAGAAAAAAAGGACTTAAAATTAAAAAATGATGCACATCTGCATCGCATGAACTTGAACTTCTAGTTGTTTAATAGTACACTATGTTATTTATGTAGTGTCAAAGACTTCCCCTAATATTTAATGGGTAGAAATATCAAACCAAGACTCTTGGTTTACTCTTAGCCTATACCAAATTGGTTTTTGCTTTTTGAAGAACTAACAAGTCCTTCAAGACTATACCTTGTGAAACAGAGTGCTCTTTACCCTAACTATGCTTAGAAGTAATCACCTTAACAGCTTTTAACATAAGCTAGTTAGTTATTGAGTTCAATTTATTTAAACTATGTTGTTTGCAATCTTGTAAAGAATTAAAAAAGTTGATCTCAATTATTCTAAAAATAAAATCAGCTCAAATTTTTGACATTTCCACACAAATTTTTAATAGTGAAACAATTGTTCTTCTATTTGTAATAAAGATTCTCTCAAAACCTCGTTGGCGGTCCCTGTGAATAGGTTAGTTTTACCACCAACGCATACAATTTAATTCATTGCAACTTTTCTCTCATGAAACCAATACTTTCCCCATAGAGCAAGCGAAGCTAGAATTGACGAAAATAAAAAACAAGAAACGATAAAAATGTAAGTTGCACAACATTTAGTTGAAAGATCCTTTACATTTTTTAGTCATCCTTTGTGCAATGCACCCATCAAAGATGATTTTCATTTGCACGAATATGATGACTACGACTACGAGCTACGACTACTATACGTATGTATAGAAGGACTCTACCCTATACATATACGTACGCTCTATATATTTTATAGGTAACGCTAGCAAGGACTCGAATTGCATCTCATTTTTATATTGAAGTGTATGCTGATTCATGTATCAAAGGCTTTGCTCATTATTTCCAATGAAATGACACTGCTCTCTGTGAACGTAAAGAAATGCCAACGACTTAAAACGACTTGACGATATAACAAAGCGTCACAGCAGAAGGACTATACTATGTATGATAACGTATTCTACAAAAAAAAAGATTAAAAATATATATAAAATGCAAACGTCAAGGATGAAGCTGGGCCCAAGCCCAAGTTCCCACTCCCCCTTCCTCACGAGTTTGAGTTCGAGCAAAGAAGACGCAAAGACAAGTAATAATAATAAGAGGAAAAATTAAACTTTTCTCGTTAACAATTTTGATTAAAATTTTACGCTGAAAGTACAGTCCCTATAATATTCGAAGAATGTGTATAGAAAGATATCACGTGGTGTGTTGGTGCGGTGGAATATGCGTCGCTTGCCTCCACCGACTCAAGCTCAACGTAAGGTACATTGGAGTTGCAGAAGCCCAAAAACCCGATCCACCTTCCATTTTCATCACCAGTTATCCAAGAGTCGAGAATACGATATACCCGTAAAAAGCTATAGTGAAATTGCAAATTTTGAAAATTCGCCCTCACTATCATCATAACCGCGACGACGCTTGATGGGCTTGGGCGTCCCACCCAACCGCATCACCCACCCACCAGGAAAACCACATGCTTTAATTTTTATTTTTTTCCTCTCTTTCTTTCTGGAATCTTGATCTCCTTATATGGAGTACACAGGGCGAACCACCAGAGCCACTAGAGCGTTGTGAAATGAACGAGTCCTTTGGCTCTGGCGTTCGGCTACGGGTATAAGTGACTTCACTTAAGATTTATTTCCATCTCTGGTGCATTTTTATGTGCGCTCTTTGCAAGCTCAAAACTTTAATTTTCTGGTCTAATGAAATTATTATTATTGAGTGGGAATTAGAATCGAAAGGCTTTTCCGGATTCACATCCGTTTTATTTCGACGTTTAGACCGAAAGATTGTTGGTGCAAAGGGTGCAGAGACGAATTTTATAAATATCAGAAAGTATTACCATCTGCAGTATCCTCTCTTTCCAGCTTTTCCAGCAAAGCAGGGCATGGAGCATAAATTCATTATTTATAGCTATCGTTTCGGTTATTCATGACCTAATGGCTTAAGTTATCGCCCGCCACTATACCACCGAACCGAACTTAACTAGAAAGCTTACGAATTTGAATTTTCAAAATAGAGATGTTTTGACTGATGACATTTTGAATTAAAGAGTGATTCGCCTTGTTCTTGTTTCTTATTCTTCTTGTTCTTCTTTATCCTGTAGAACAGTTATTTTATTATTGTTGCAGCAATGAATTAAATAGGTTAAGTTGGTTGGCGCTTATGGTTTGAAGCTCATAGCTTAGTGCTTTCCGTGCTAGCTCTACAATAATTTCCAGTTGGATTTTAATGTTTCTTTTGTTTTTGTTTAATTTTATTCATGACGGATCTCGGATGAAACTTTGACGATAACTTGAGTTAACAATGTTGTCAAATACAAGATTATTATATTCTGGATAAATTTGATCTTAATGTTGTGACTATTGCTATGAGGATAGTTTTTAATAAAGTTTGAGGGTTTTTGGGTGTCGTTGTTGTTGCTGTTTCATCATCATCAGACAAAAATTAATTAATGAGTTACAGTTTGGATTTTAATTAACAATAATTGTGGTATTTTGATTTTCTTTTCAATTAGAATAAATGAACACTTAGAAATTGTTTAACCAACTTAACTAAGTAGGAATTGAGGAAGTTTATTTTGTATCATCTGTAAAGTAAAAAGAATTATTGTAGGAGTAATAGTTACTGGACTTTGGTTTATAAGACTACATTTAAGAAGGTTTATATTAATATCAATAGGTGATAGCTTGATGTTCAAATGGTAGACATGTGCATTCAAGAGGACACAAGCGTCCACAGGTTTTTCTCAAAACCCACCTCTGTCTATCAACTCCTACTCTCACCTCCCCGCGGTGAACATCGGGTGCCTAGTACCTCATCTGGAGATTGGGTTCCAACCCCAGTGGAAAGTTGTTGGGGGCAGCAAACGAGATAGGGATGGGAGAGGTGTTTGCACTAAGGCACCTCTCCTTATCCAGTCGGCAGCGGAAAAATTCTCGAGATGGAATCAACGGTGGCGTCTACAGTTCCAGTAAGGTTGAACTACTTAGTGAACACTTTATAGAGCTTTTTCGACACATTCGGAGCCCAGGCCATGTAAGGAACGGTTTATCCGGCTCCCCTTCCTTGGAGTTATACTAAGGATCTGGCCCTCCAGGTTGGGGGTTGTGCCGTTGGGGTGACTTTCTGGCCACGTAAAAAATACCTTTAGTTGCGCAGCACCAACAAGCCTCGGATACGGACGGATTCACTGTTGACAACCCACGCAAACGAAATAAGGACAACAAACATCGGATATGTACGTGGAATGTTAGGTCCTCAACAGACCACGTGCAGCCGAACAATTAGCGGAAGCCCTAAACTACTGCAAGGCAGATATTACCGCCATCCAAGAAGTGCTATGGGATGGACCGGGCAAACGCAAACTAAAAGACTGCGGTGTATACAACGGCGGCTGCTACCGAGAACAAAGACAGCGTCTATTTGGGTCTGGATTTGTTGTTGGAACTAGACTTAGGCAAAAAGTCTTGAGTTTCAACAGTGTGAGCGAGCGCATCACGACAATCCGCATAGAGGCTAAATTCGAAAACATAAGCCTAATATGCGCGCATGCCCCAACAGAGGTGAAAGATGAAGACACCAAAGACATATTCTTGGAGTTCTTGGACAAGACATATGAGCAGTGCCCTGGCTATGACATTAAAATTGTCTTAGGAGATTTTAATGCCAAGCTAGGAAGACAAGACATCTTTGGTGGCATAATCGGGAGATACAGCCTGAACGACACCACCTCCAACAACGGAATCAGGTTGGTCGATTTCGCTGCGGAGCGAGACGTTCTGGTTGCTAGTACGCAGTTGACGCATCTTAATATCCACAAGGGGACATGGAAATCTCCTGATCAATCAACCGTTAACCAGATTGACCACATTGCGATCGACGCACAACACTTCTCCAGTATCCAGGATATCCGAACATTCCCAGAGGCCAACATTGACTCAGACCACTACCTTGTTGTAGCCGAGGTACATCTACGGATATCCCTTTCAAAACCAAAACAAAAAAAAACTGTGGGAAGATTCGACGTTAGACGGCTACAATCGCAAGAAACTGCCACGTCCTTTATCGATCGAGTCTCTGAGGAGTCCTATGCTGCCTGCATGTGTGCACAATACATAAGAAAGGAGTCCCTCTAAACTGCACCAACTACAGAGGCATCAGTCTCCTTAACATTGCGTATAAGATCCTCTCTGCCGTATTATGTAAACGTCTGAAGCCCATCGTCAAAAACCTGATTGGTCCTTATCAGTGTGGCTTCAGACCAGGAAAGTCCACTATCGACCAAATATTCGCACTACTGCAGATCTTGGAAAAAACCCAGGAGCTTCAAATCGATACCCACCATCTCTGTATCGATTTTAAAGCCGCGTATGACAGCATCTATAGGGAAGATCTCTACAGAGCAATGTCTAGTTTTGGCATCCCTGTCAAACTTATCCGTTTGTGCAGAATGACGATGGAGAATGCACGCTGCTCTATCAAGCTAGGAAAAGATCTCACTGATGCATTTGATGCCAAAAAAGGTTTTAGACAAGGTGATGCACTGTCATGTGACTTCTTCAACATCGTTCTGAAAAGAATTGTGCAAAACTCAACTGTCAACACTAGAGGCACAATCTTCCAAAGGTCCATCCAATTACTCGGATACGCAGATGATATTAACATAATTGGAAGATCAAAGTGTGATGTCAGTGGACCGTTTTTGATCATTACGACGGAAGCAAAGCAGATGGGTTTAGTGCTCAATGACGGCAAGACCAAGTATCATCAAAAAAGGACACTGAACAACGACGCTGAAATTAAACTAAGAATAACGCTTGCAAATCGAAGGCAACTGAGAAGTAAAGTCCTCTCTCGAGCATCTTAAATCACCATTTATAAGACACTCGTAATCCCGGTTCTCATTTATAGCGCTGAGGCCTGGACCCTTTCAAAGAAATATGAGAGCGTCTTAGGATGCTTCGAGACAAAAATTCTTCGGGTGATTTTTGGTCCCGTACGCATAGATGGAGAATGGAGAAGAAGAACTGTACACTGTACAGGCTGTACAGCGACACTGACCTATTTATCAGAATTAAAGTCCAACGGCTTAGATGGCTAGGTCATGTAGAGTGGATGGACATCAATGCTCCAGCGTGGAAGGTCTTCGAATCCAATTCCGAGGGACAGCACGGCGCAGTAGAGGAAGACCGCTACTCAGGTGGCGCACCCAGGTGGAAGAGGACCTCAACCAACTTGGCGTGCAAAACTGGAGACAGCTAGCTAGGGACCGAGCTGGCTGGAGACGCATGTTGGTTGAGGCCGGGTCCGCCTGGACTCTAGCGCCATCTTAAGTAAGTAAGTAAGGTGATAGCTTAAAAAATGACAGCTTCCCATATAGAAGACATTTCAAAAAGAAACCCCTTATTGGAAAAACCGATATTTAATATTATTATTTCTTTTAAGTTATATAAGAAGCTATAACATAAAACTATAACAATTTATCAAACCTCAGACTTAGAGCCAACGTATTTAGCAAAAGTCCTTTACCAATTGAATCGACTTCTTGAAATACTGTCGTATGGTACTTTGACTTGCTTTCTGCTTCATAAACAAAATTAAAGCAGTTTCCTAATAAAGCTATTTATCTCTCAAAGTAGCTTTTATATTAATTAGTTCTTATTTTGTAACAACGCAATAATTTTTAGTTTTGTAGTAAAAATGAAAAAACAATAAATTTAACCTAAAGTTTGTTGCAAAATGAAAAGTATTCGACGAATTTTCTCGCTTGAAAAAATATAATGCACACTTTGGTGTGAGGGCACATTTGAAAATTAACCTTATTGCATTATAGCGTAAATTTGTCATTCTTTATTTTTTACTTCCCATAGGAAGTTATTGTAATGGGTCCGATTTCTTAATTTGAAAATTTTGACATTTCTCGACGTTTCAAGGTCCCTAGAGTCGAAATAAAAGATTTTTAGAAAGATGTATGTGCGTACGTGTGTACGTACTTTCGTATGTCCTTACGACCGTACTTCTTTACGTTTTTTTCGTTGTCCATAGCTCAAGAACCCAAAGAGATAACGACTTCAAATGAGACTTTAATTAAATTTTGTATAATATAGTGTAACGTCATACCAAACAAATATATTTTTGGAAAAAAATTCAATGAACGGTTTTTTTTTTTAAATCAAAAAAACTGAGAAAAATTTGTTACCTCGAAAATTTTAGGAATACAAAATGATGACCAAAACGATTTCATGCAACGAAAAATAACGTTTTCAACATCTGGTAAAATTTTGAACAAAAAATCGAATTGACTTTTTTTTTTATAAAAAATTAAAACCTACAAAAATCATTACTCGAAGTTGGTAAAAATTGAATTTCGACTCAAATATCTTTTAAGAAAATTTGAGATACTTAACTTGAGATAAAAAATATTGTTGTCAAGATTCATTAAAATTTTGAGAAAAAAATCGAATTGACAGTTCGTTTCACAAAACATAAAAACTTAACAAAAAACAATGCTAAAACTTGGTATAAATGTACTTTTTACTCAAATAGCTTTTCAAAAATTAAAAATATTGTCTTCAAACTTCTACTGTAAATCTGGGGGTAAGTAAGGCTACTAAAATTGGTAAAAATTTGTTCTCGACTAAAAATCTTTTTAACAAAAATAAGATTTTCAAACTTAACTATTTCCTTATATAAAAAAATATTGTTGGTAATTTAAAAATTTGTCAGAATAATTCAACTAACAAACTTTTTTAACCCAACACGAAAACCTACAAACCTTTAATCAAGACAAATCGACAGGCGGGATGGGAAGTTATCAGTGTGGATTAATTAAGAGAGAGTTTTTCTTCCAAACATCCAAATATTTAACTTCTCGAATATATGTCTACAGAAAACAGATACATTTTACATTTTTAATTGCATACTTTTCCATATATTTATTTAAAACTTAAAAAGGATTAAGTGTTTCAAAAAATAAACAGTAAAATGAAGGTATAGGATTTAAAGGGAGCCTCATTTTATGTATTGCTTCGACCGCTTTCTACAGATTGTAGCTACACGCCTAATACATTACATCACAGAGTTATTGTGGGTACCAGTGGGGAAAGGGGATGTCGTCGGTTTTCAGTTTTTTTTTAATTTGGAAAAACTTTAGCAATACTTTAATTTATTTTCTTTAGATCCTTTCTGAGCGAAACAGCAAATATTCATGTTCTTCTTCCTTGAATAAGAAATCGATAGTTTGAAAATATTCTGAAAATATTTCCAGAGAAGTTCCTATAAAACTGTTATCTGTTGTTAAGTTTTATAAAACCAATGAACCCATTTCAATAATTTTCTGCACAAGCTCTTATACTGTCTAATATTTAAAGACACAAAATTTAATTTTTATATTTTTTAAAAAAATATTAACCTTTTTTTTCGAAATTCGATATCTAAAAAAATGGTCATATATTAAATTGAAATGTTAAACGTGTATCAATAAGCTGTAAGTAACTGCATACTTAAAAATTCTTAGATTAGTGGTGAAAAATGTTTTATATACAAAATTTACTATATCAAAAACCAGGGTTACCATTTGCAAAAATTTTTTTTTTAAATGGAAGTTTTTTGAGAAAATTTACTTTTTTGATCTTAAAATGCAGGAATTATTTTTGAACATACTCTTTTGTGCTAATATAATATAACATTAAGATGCTTTGGATGCTCTAGAACTTAGATTTAATCAATAACTACAGCAATATAAATGTCGAAAAAATGACAAAGGTCAAACTTTCGTTAAGCTTATTTCTAATTAAAAGCAAAATTAACGTTTTTATTTATTAATTTATGATAGAAGTTTTGAAAAAATTGAAAATTGGAGTGAAAAGAGATTCTTTAGTGAGCCACACTAAAATTTCTCGCCAACTTATTTGGTTTTATTTAATTTAAGATAAGTTATGTTCTTTAAAGAACCTATTTCGCTTTATTCAAGAACCGAAAATGTTTTTCTCAACAATTTTTAAGTAATACGTCAAAAAGGCCACACAATTCTTCATAAAAGATTTTTTTAGATGTTTTAGTTCTCTACAAAAAGGGATCACATTTTTCTGAAATCCTTGTTGTTACATCTTTCAACGCAGAACTAAATCATCAAAAGCTGATATTCCAACTTGACAAAATCAATCTGGCTTCTTTATTTTACTTAATCCCCATTTAAAATACAATTACTTTTCCTTAAAAGAATGTACAGAAGTGATACTTTCACCTAGCTTATATTTAGTTAGCTATTAAATATAACGATAATATTTTAAATCCAATACTTGCTCATTTAACTTTCTCCTTTTTTTCGTTTAAAATTTAAGTATGATAAATCGATCGTTCAATGTTTAGTCCACAAAATAATCCATTTTCACTTTAATTGTTTCTCCTTCGCGATAAGCTTAAATCCTTCACAGCAAAATAATAAAATAAGAAGAAGAAAAATAAAAGTATCAACAAAACAAAACGAGGAAATATCTGAAAGAAGAAATGACATCAATTTAAAATTTTCCTTTTGATACCATAATTTATTCCTTTCGTTACTTATCCTTCATACATATAAACATTTATATACAACGTGGTGGTGG